>NW_019398848.1:0-3326 GCF_000591075.1 Eurytemora carolleeae
ACGGCTGAACCGATTAGGCCCAACTATTTTCCGGGAGTAACTCTATTGACTCCAGGAAAAGTTAGGGGAAGAAATTAGGATGACAGAAATTTTGATAAAATTTCTTTAAAAAATTGAGAATCCGCCTATAAAGTTTCAAAACAGGGAAATCCGCTAAGTTTGTTAATTTCATTATTTCAGATGGCTTTCATTTAAAATATTTATTTCAAAGTATCTGTAAAAATCAATTCTAGAAAATTCTTAATGGTTATAAAAGAAAGAAAAAAAATTAATATAAATCTTCTTCAATTTTAAATAGCAATGGTATGCAAAAAAATTAATTTACAAAGAAACCTCTAATTTAATTTTTTTTAAATGCTCAAATCTTGCACGCACCAGTCCCAGGATTTTCTTTGATATAATTCTTTTAAAAAAATAAGATTGTTTTTCAAACTAATTTCAGATTTTTGCATAGATTGAATTCCGGCAGGGAGAAAATCGTCAGTGAAACTCTCGTTGAAAAGGTGATCTAACGAGTATTGGAAAATCTACGTATAATGCCAATTAATTTTTAGCGAACAGCAACTTTCTTTTTAAAGCAGCTGACGAATAGACTGGAAAATGTTGAATGTGCCCATCTCTAGGTATAGGTCGCTAAAGAATAGGACTGGGGTTCAAAACATTACAGTGCCGCTTTTAGTTTAAAAGTCTTAAGCATCAGATTGCTTACAGGGCTCTCCAAAAAGAATGATATTAAATGAGAACCATTCGAGGGTTCTGTCAAAATAAAGTATTTTAAAGCTAAACAAATTGATTTGGCAAAGAAAGACTTAACAGCTGCAGGGAATCATAGAAAAAAGATTAAGTTTTTACGCCAAAAAAAACGCACAAAATATTCAAATATTTGTTTGCCAGAATTTTCTTAAAGAGATACATGGTTACCCACAAAGGATGCGACTTCAGAGACGACTCTACGGAATTAGTTTGGGTCTTGTTTCTTACACTCACGGATCTCTGCATGCTGTAAGTTGTTTCTTTCTTTGCCAAATCCAAACGTGTATCTTCCCACTTTATGTTCAAGGCAAAAACCTAAAGGAATTGAGTCTTTGCCATACACTATGGTTTTCTAATTCCTATATCTTTGCAATCCAATGACATTGACTTCAGATATTTCAAACTATAACTCTTGTTGGGTCAAAAAAACTAAGTTTGAAAAAATCATAGGTTTACACCATCAGGTTGCAAAGATATAGGAATTAGAAAATCAGAGTTTGTGGCGAAGAATCAATTTCTTTCAACCTTCAGATCGTAATAGTTAATGAGTTTTAGCTCATAATTTAAGTGATTTAAGTTTTATAGAAAAAAATCCGTGAAATTTTGAGAAAGATTTAAAAGGATAAATCCCAGGCAACTGTTAAAAGCTAAAATTACTAATTGGAAAAAGACCACAGTAGGCGCCATACAAGCCTAGTCTTGTTTCAGTCGTTTATTAATATATGAATCTTTGTCAGTCAAGGTGAAAAAATCTTAAAAAAGGTAGAAAAAAATTGAGAAAAGGATTTAATTTCCTCAAGTCTCAAGAAAAACTGTCAATGGAAATAAAATCTACGAATTTTTTACATCGAATTGAAGGACGTGGCAAATCACATTCAACTTGATCTATAGCTGAATATAAAAAGTCGNTGGTCGTAACCCAACAGGGATCAAATACTGATCCCTAAAATCCCGTGGTCGTAACCCAACAGGGATCAAATACTGATCCCTAAAATCCCGTGGTCGTAACCCAACAGGGATCAAATACTGATCCCTAAAATCCCGTGGTCGTAACCCAACAGGGATCAAATACTGATCCCTAAAATCCCGTGGTCGTAACCCAACAGGGATCAAATACTGATCCCTAAAATCCCGTGGTCGTAACCCAACAGGGATCAAATACTGATCCCTAAAATCCCGTGGTCGTAACCCAACAGGGATCAAATACTGATCCCTAAAATCCCGTGGTCGTAACCCAACAGGGATCAAATACTGATCCCTAAAATCCCGTGGTCGTAACCCAACAGGGATCAAATACTGATCCCTAAAATCCCGTGGTCGTAACCCAACAGGGATCAAATACTGATCCCTAAAATCCCGTGGTCGTAACCCAACAGGGATCAAATACTGATCCCTAAAATCCCGTGGTCGTAACCCAACAGGGATCAAATACTGATCCCTAAAATCCCGTGGTCGTAACCCAACAGGGATCAAATACTGATCCCTAAAATCCCGTGGTCGTAACCCAACAGGGATCAAATACTGATCCCTAAAATCCCGTGGTCGTAACCCAACAGGGATCAAATACTGATCCCTAAAATCCCGTGGTCGTAACCCAACAGGGATCAAATACTGATCCCTAAAATCCCGTGGTCGTAACCCAACAGGGATCAAATACTGATCCCTAAAATCCCGTGGTCGTAACCCAACAGGGATCAAATACTGATCCCTAAAATCCCGTGGTCGTAACCCAACAGGGATCAAATACTGATCCCTAAAATCCCGTGGTCGTAACCCAACAGGGATCAAATACTGATCCCTAAAATCCCGTGGTCGTAACCCAACAGGGATCAAATACTGATCCCTAAAATCCCGTGGTCGTAACCCAACAGGGATCAAACACTGATCCCTAAAATCCCGTGGTCGTAACCCAACAGGGATCAATCACTGATCCCTTAATCCCGTGGTCGTAACCCAACAGGGATCAAGCACTGATCCCTAAAATCCCGAGGTCGTAACCCAACAGGGATCAAACACTAAAATTAAAGAGTTATCACAGTGGATATCAAGATAAATCGTTGTAGATTAACACTCTCTATAAGTTTTGACCTCTGGATGGGGTTCTTAAGTTCTACCTGCGCATACACATGTAGAAGATGGTGCAGATGTAGATGACGAGGAGCAGGGCACACACCACAGACAAGGCAAGAACTAAAAAATCATTGTTAAACAAGAAACTAAAAACGATGTGAAAATTATCAATATTTAGACAAAATAAAGGATATTTTCATGATTTTAGACAAAGGATAAAAGTGTCCCGTTAAATGTTCCTCATTAAATAAAATGTTACGTGGAATTAAGGCCAATATTAAACTCACAACTATACCCTTGAAACCTTACTAATATCATTATTTTTCTATCTTAAACTATTTTTCTCAAAAGTTTCTGAAGCAAGAAATTCACAAGTCACTTTTGCAGAGAAACCACAAATGAAAATAAACAATTTTGGAAAACAAAATGGATATTTAATTCAAATTCTAATTCAGATCAGGCTTTCAAGGGTATTGTTGTGAATCAGACATGCCAATCTATCA
>NW_019398849.1:0-3281 GCF_000591075.1 Eurytemora carolleeae
AACTCATCAAATAGGACATCTCCACCATCCCTTTTCACTATAAATTAAAGGTTAAGGGACAACAGGTTTTACCCCTTCAAAAAAATACTTCTGCAATAAACTTATTATTCTGGTATTTTTTGTTGTAACTAGGGAAATATCAAACAAAGAGAGCACTCCAGAATCTACTTGATCACATGATTCTCAGTCTCTCTCAGTGAGAGTTTCTAAACTGTTAGTTATAGTTCAGTCTGATGCAACTCTCACATCAGAGCAGACTATGCCAAAGAAAAGTAAAAAACTAATATGGAATTTTACTATACACTAAAATGGCAGTGTATAGTTGCATATGTTGGCTTCATATTAGTTGTTCCACCAAATCCAAGCATTTACACCTTCAGTATCAATTGCCTGGGATACTGTGTAACTCTTGCTGCATCTATATTTGTGATTTACTTCTTAAATACAAGACCTTTAATACAGAAGAACCTTTTAAACAGACTTCTTGTTCTAATTATTTTGGCTCTTACCCTGGGATCTACTAGACACTTCTTAGTGTCTTTTTTGACCTGCTTCTGGAGTTCTAACATTGATTACCTCTTAGAGACATACCCTGGCATTGTTCATCTGCTATCATACAGATACTACGTCTTGCTGGAAATTTGTCTGGCAAGCTGCTTGTCAGTTGGAAGACTGTTACTGTTTACAAATCCTGTAGTTTTTCACAGATTCCATCCTTCTCATGGTGCAAGAATGTCATGCATAATATCCCTAAGCATCTGTGCTGCAGATTTCATCTATGGATGGATCATGTGCTTCAATGGCCCAAGCTCTGCAAGGATCATGTTCAATTTTGAGATTGCGAACGGACTTAAGGAAAGAATAAACAGCAACTCAACTTCAGAAGAACCTATTAACAAGGTACATGAGAAAGAGGAAAATTCCTTCTGTTTTCATCTGCCAACCATCCAAGTTGTGATGTTGTTTTCCCTTCTCATGGAATTAAGCAGAATTGTATATGTTCTTTTAAAGGAGGTAAAGAATATGAAAAAAAATCCAGTAGCACGTCCTACAGTTTATAATAGTAACCAGGCAGTTTCACAGCGCAGTTCCTTCAATCATCCTGAACCCTGTCAAACTGCTTCTACTTTCTCTAGTGGAGTCTTACAGAGGTCAAGTTCTCAGTCAATTATTTTAGTAAATGAAGTAGGCAATAATAGCATTGGGCAGGATGTAATGGACAACACAATTTTGATACCAGTTGAGATCATCAGAACTGACATAGAGTCACCTCATGATTCCCTGTTAAGGCCTTATGAAGATGATAGACACGCGGTTATAAATATATCTTCAATGAGAACATCTGAAGCCAACACTAGCCATCTGAATGATCCTTCTAAAAGACTTTCAGATAGCAGAAGATCCTGTTCTGATCTACAAGATATTGTTCTGTCCAGACCATCCAGCATCAATAGAGTAACCCCAGAGATAATTCTGGATCCTCACTTTAGGTCTTTGAATAACCCTACAATCAACCAAGAGGTGGAGGGTGAAGTTAATTCCAATCAAAGTGTTGTCTTCAACGTTATAAAACAGCAGTGTTTGAAGTCAGGAACATTCGTAACAATAAATATTCTAGCAGGATTCATCATTACCGTGTTAATGTATACTTTTCCATCATTCAGTAATATTCCTCTGATGTTAGTAAACAGATTTCTTTCCTACCTCCTGGTTCTTCTTCTTTTCTTAGTAGATAAAGATATAATTGGATGTTTTTATGAAAAAGTTCAGATCTATATCTTATAAAAAAAAATTTAGAATAAAAGTTTATTTTACTCTTTGTTAAGTGTTTATTAATGATTTTGTGATAAATGTTTTTAAATAAAAATCTTCTATATTTTAGTTTTAACTATGCGAGAGTTAGAATACAAGTTTGTCAGAAAAAAGGAGAAAAATAATGGCTAAAGATAATCTGGACTAAAATTCAGATAAAAGTGTAGTCTGCTGAGAAGGTAGAAATGAAAAATGATATTTTAAGAATATCTATTAATGTGCTAAGAAAGACGCAAACTAAGTCTTGTTCAAGTTTTCAAATATTTCTTAAATGATTGATTAAATGGCTTTTGTTTCATTTTTGAGAATTATTTTTTTTGTGGATTCTAATGCAATACTGAACCCTGTTTATGTATATATAGATTTCAGAATATGGAAGAACACCAAACAAATAAGCTATTTTATTTGGTTTTCTTTTTTAAAAATACGATTGTTTTGATTTAAAAAAAAAACAATCATTTTTATTTCATTTAATTTTTTAAGTTAACTTGTTAACATCATCTTTTTTTCATAAAGTAAAACAGCCCATCCCTTTCTGTAGGGTAGTAACATTTGTATCCAATAAATATGTTTTTTTTTTTATAAGCAATCAAAATAGATCAATGTTGACAACAAACATGTTCATGTAACTTTACAGAGGAGGGATAAGAGGGTAAAATGATTTTAGGGGGAGGGGAAGGAGGAGGGAAATAACAGCTCATTGTAGGTCGTTAGAGGTGACTAGAAGGTCAAACACTGGATTCAATGCTGCTACTGTATTGCCTTGGTTCCTAAATTTTGTTTGATATGCATAAAGCCATAGTTAAAACATTTTCAATTCATAGAAGGTCGTTAGAGGTATTTAGAAGGTCATTAGTGGTCTTTAGGAGGTCAAACACTGGGGTCATTGCTACTACTGTATTGCCTTGGTACCTAGCTTTTATTTGAGATACATCAAGTTATAGTTGAAAAATTTTCATTTTGGAGGTCTTTATAGGTCGTTAGAGGTGATTAGAAGGTCAAAACCTGGATTCATTGCTGCTACTGTATAACCTTGGTTCATAGCTTTCTTTGATATGCATAAAGCATTATTAAAATATTTTCAATTTAGATGTCATTAAAGGTCGTTATAGGCCATCAGAGATAATTAGAAGGCCAAACACTGGGTTCATTACTACTACTAGTCTTAGCTTTTGTTTGATATGCATGAAGCCATAGTTAAAATTTCATTTTAGAGGTCATTATAGGTTGTTAGAGGTCATTAGAAGGTCAAACACTGGATTTGTTGCTGCTACTGAATTCCCTGGGTTCCTAGCTTTCTTTTGATATGCATAATGCCATAGTTGAAACTTTTCTATTTGTCAAGGTCATTAGAGGTCATTAGAGGTCATGAGAGGTCATTAGTATCCAATTTATTTTATTTTAGGAAATTCCAACACAATTTAGGTTGCAGCCAAAAAAATTGGAAGATTTGAACCAAAAGTGAAGGC
>NW_019398850.1:0-3265 GCF_000591075.1 Eurytemora carolleeae
GACTTTACATTTATGATTAAATACTAATCTAATGATGAAAAGTTGGAATAATGGAGAATCTAACAGATATCAATAAATCTAGTTTGGATAATAGTCCTAATTGGGCTTAATTGATCTGGTTGGCCCCAAAAGTATATATTTAATCAAGAATGCAATAAAAGAATTAATATGTAATAGAAAAATTCTTTTGTAGCTTTCTTGATTGGGTCGAGTTAGTTAATCGTTTTTAAACATTAAACCTTCCTTTTAGCAAAACCTAAGGGTCAAAACTAAAATAATGTTATATTAAGGGCCATTATAGTGTGATTTTCAAAAATCCAGCCACGTCACGCAATATTTATATAATTAAATCTTTATATTTCAGTGTTTATATGAAATAAGGATTATTCGTTAAAAACGGTAAAACTTCATTTTTGAAAATCTAAATTCTCATTTTCCTAAAAATGGCTTATTTTTTAGAGTTATATGAATACTCAAAATGACTCACCATAAAATACACTTTAGCTATATTTTACCCTTGTGTGAAAATGTGCAATGTGAAGAGAAAATTGAAAAAAAACGCGTAAGCAATCACAGTAAATATTGTGATTTTTATAATATTTTCTTATTCTTCAGACTACCCTGAACAACTTAGCTCTGCTCCCACAATAAGAAAAATGACTTAGCTTATCTGCTAAACGACTGTAAAGCAGTTTAAGAATTCTACACACAATACATTAATCTTGTGTAGAATTGAAAAAAATGGTTTGAGTTGTGCTTTTTTGCGTGACGCGGCTGGATTTTTGAAAATCACACAAAAGGCCCTTAATATATCATATAAAAAAGTAGTTTTGCCCAAAAGAGTCAAATGTGGTGGTACGGAAGGGGAAATAGTGGTGGCTCATGGCGGCCGAAAGAGGAAAAATCTAATGTGTGGCTCGGAAGGGGAAATGGTTGTGGCTCATGGCCGCCTGATTGTTTTTCGGCAATTCTGATTAATGAAAGAGACAAAATCATAATTTTTGATGATGATTGCGAAAGATTATTTTTGTCTGTAATTAATTATGTCATGCAGTATTTCACATTGACAATTTAAATCGCATCAAGAGTCATGGATTAGTTTAACTCGTATAACTGTAAAGTACGTTTTGTTAGTATAGAACGTACTCAACGTACACAGTGTACAGTAAATACAGTACATTGTATACATGGTGTACAAAACCTTTATTATAAATATTACGAGTAAGACGTTTGGTTAGATTTCTCTCAATCTTAGTGAAATTGTTAGAGATGTGATCGCGGAGAGTGATTCTTTACTGCTCTGTGTTTAATTATGATATTGCTTAAATTAAGTATTAATCATAAACATTACAATACACAAGGTTACTGTATAAATTAGTTCCAAAACTATATCTTTGCTAACATAACGAGTGTTAGAAATGGGCCAAATCTGCAAAGTTATTTTTTTCAAGCGTATATATCTTTAAATCCAAGCCGAGTTAAACAAAACTCCACTTTTATAAAAAATGGCTTGAAACTATTTATTAAAACAAAGCAAGAAATGTCAACTTTAAACTAATAGCAAGGTGTGAGAATTAGTTTTTGATGATTCTTGTTTTCATTTTCGAATATATACCTATTTTGAAAAAATTACCTCATTTCAGCTCATGTCGCGGATTTTAAACATATCCTGATTTTGAGACAGTAAATAATCGAATTCATATTAATGTAAATTTTTACGTTTTTATTGACTTACGTCACAAGACAAGATTTTTGATAAGGTAGAATATAAACAAAATAGAAAATAAAAATATATTGTTCTTTTGTGATAAAAAACATTACGGAATTGAGAAATCAACATATTAATTTTATTTTGTTCTTGCAAAGTAGATTTAACTAGAAATGCGAGAAATTGATTGTTTTAAACGCAGGAACTAAATCAACTTTATTCTCTTTTTTAACAAATAAAATGTGAAAACTTATATTCTAAATATATTTCAGCAGTTAATTTAGTTTACTTTCAGTGATTAATTTTGTTAGTTATTAAAATGAGTTTTGTTTTGATTCTCAGATTATACTCTAAAAACGGGAAAGTTTCCCAAAAACGCGACACAAATTCAGGATATGTTTGAAAATGGAAAAGGCCAAGGGTTTTAATATAAATAGAACTCCTTTTATAACTTTGATTTAAGAAAATATCCGAAAATTAGGAATTGTTGTCCTTGTGATGCTTAATAAAATGTTGGTTTTGGTTTTTACTATCGTCTTTTACTCTCAATATGGGCCAGGATCCTAAAACCCCAGTCTTTCAATTTGTTCCCATTTTTAAACTCATAAAGTTTAGCAAAATCTTTTCTTTAATGCAGGAGGTAGGGACGGTTGTGGACGGTTGAGGACGGTTAAGGACGGTTGAGGATGGTCCAACGGCTTGAAATGGATGTAATAACATGTCTGTCCCTTCCACCCTAACCTTTACAGTAGAATTCAATTTGTTTAACATACTGTCCTTAAAAAGCTGGACTTGGGGGATGCACCCCACACCTCTATAATAGAGGTCGTTGACCTCCGATCCAAAATAGTGTTCTTGATTCGTATAGATGATCACATTAATATGCTGCATGCAAAATTTCAGCCTTTTTTATCACAATTTTTAGGACCAAATGCAGCCTGTAAATAATTTGGTGTCACAAAGTGTAAAATTGATCCCATTATTTCGGCTTTGGCCGCCGAAAATGGCCACCTTAATTCCCTATCACTTGCGGTTCTAAAAATAAAAACATAACAAAAATCTATTATTAAGTTTTGTGAAAATGACAAAATTGAGTGTTTTTAGCTTTAAAATTTCAATATAAAGGGGAAATAATAGTGATGGTGGATAACACGTCCTCCCCTCAATCCATGTTAGTCAAAAATAGCCTACTCTAGGGTTAAATCTACCCATCCCTTGTCCTTTTTAATGCCGGTATTTTTGTACAATTGTACATGAAGTCAATTGTAGTGTTCTTGGTAGTCAACTGTAGTTCTAATGAAAGTCAACTTTAGTCCTTATGGTAGTCAACTGTAGTCCTCTTGGTAGTCAACTATAGTTCTTATGGTAGTCAATTGTAGTCCTTATGGTAGTCAATTGTAGTCCTTATGGTAGTCAACTGTAGTTCTTATGGTAGTCAACTGTAGTCCTTATGGTAGTCAATTGTAGTCCTCTTGGTAGTCAACTGTAGTTCTTATGGCAGTCAATTGTAGTCCTTATGGTAGTCAATTGTAGTCCTTATGGTAGTCAACTGTAGTC
>NW_019398851.1:0-3260 GCF_000591075.1 Eurytemora carolleeae
GAAAAAAAAATTTTATAATCCATAATTTTTCATTAAATTGTTTTTATTTAAAAAATAACTCTACTTGTTAGTTTTCTAATTGCTAAAAAATACCAAAGACATCAAAGCTTAAAACTTTGGAATTTAGGATATCGAGATCAATCTTTCATGTCCTCTTTATATACATCTGCAGATAAATATAACTTATATTTTGATATTCAGGAAAGTGTCTATATTTCAACCAATCAGAGTGTTGTTTGAAAAAAAATGGCCAATCAGAAGCCGGGATTTTTTTGCGCACACTCAATGCTCTCGGAACCCAGCAGGAATAACCAAAAGAGAGAGTTAAGCGGAAAGTATTCACAATGGATTATGCGAACAGGATTAACACAAAATTTCCGGTTCAGGTTGCAACGATATAAACAATGAAAAATTATAAAGTATAATTAGAAACCCCCGGAATTAATTGACAGTTAATCAGTCAACTTTACATATATACCTCTGGCAATTTTAAATGTTTAAAACAGGCAGACCGCATTTACGCAAAAGACTAGGGTTATTTTGTGATTATCAATCATATTTGAAAAATTTGATTGTAAAGTCGTCTGATTAATTGTAAATTAATTACGCGTCGGGTCTTCCTGATCAGGACTGTAGTTTATTGTAAGTTCTCATTTGTTTTACAAATAATGTTTAACTCACCATACTTCCCAATACTCCTGTCTGAGTTGCAGCTTCCAGGCTTTCTCTCACCTTAATTCATTAATTTGATAAAATATTCTTTCTTTTTTAATTTTTAATTTTGCTAAATTTGATGCTTTTAAACTTACTTCTTCTCAATTTAAAAAAGAAATAATCTTTAACTCTTTTGATTCATACCATTATTGTCACAAAAAAAAGAATTGATTCATTGCCACAAACTCTGATTTTCTTATCCCTATACCTTTGCAACCCAATTTAGTAGACCTTTTTTATTTCCAACTATGAATTCTTGCAGATCAAATAATAGAAGTTTGAAAAATCAAAGGTTTAAGCCATCAGGTTGCAAAGAAAATTTGTTTTTGTGGTAAAAAAACTCATAAATTCCTTTGTTAATTTTTTACTTGTTTAATTCCTACCTCCTTTATCATATGTATAAAAACTGTTGAAAGAAGAATCCCTCCTCCTACACACAGTACTAGGCCTGAAAATAGACTAAGGTCAACATTTTATATTGAAAAGTACTGTAAGCGTAATATAAGTTAACCCTTCAATCTAAGAATTTAAAAATCAAGGAAATTTTAAAAATTATTTACATGTAGAAATCAGAAAATATAGAATTCAAGAATATTAAAGAAACTAAAAAAAAACAAGAATATATGAAAATCAAGAATATCTGAAAATCAAGAATATCTAGAAATCAAGAATGTTTAGGACATAAATCAAGAATATCTGAAAATCAAGACTGTTTGAAAAAAAATGTCTGAAAATCAAAAATATCTAAAAATCAAGAATATCTTTAAAACCAAGAATATCTAAAAACCAAGACTTAAAATCAAGAATATCTAAAAATCAAGAATATCTTTAAAACCAAGAATATCTGAAAGCAAAGAATATCTAAAAAGCAAGAATATCTAAAAACCAAAAACATCTTAAAACCAAGAATATCTTAGACCAAGACAGTTTAAAAACCAAGAATATCTAAAAACCAAGAATATCTAAAAACCAAGAATATCTAAAAATCAAGAATATCTAAAAAAACAAGAATATTTCAAAACCAAGAATGTCTAAAAACCAAGAATATATAAAAACCAAGAACATCTTAAAACCAAGAATATCTTAGACCAAGACAGTTTGAAAATCAAGAATATCTAAAAACAAAGAATATCTTAAAACCAAGAATATCTAAAAATCAATAATGTCTAAAAATCAAGAATATCTAAAAAACAAGACTGACTGAAAATCAAGAATTTTTAAAATCAAGAATTAATTACAGGTTAACGATCAAGAATCTAAAACCACTAAAAATTTTAAAATTATAAATATTTAAAAATAGAAAATATGCAAAATCGAGAATCCAGTTTTAATTAAGTAAGATCTAAGAATAAAAGTTTAACCTTCTCACAATGAAGTAAAGTCATTCCTAAAAAACTGTGAATTGTCATTTAACACCTTTCAGATAAATGTCAAATAGAACAAGAACTAATTAGCAAGTAATCTTTACATTCCACTTTTCACTTGATTCAGATCCCCTCCGCCTCCCACAATTCCAGCTTTTGAGAGGCAGACTTGTTAACTTGAAGTAGAAGCAGAAAATTTCAAATTGTAAGTTTCCAATAGTGCTCAATGCTTTAAAAAGATACTCCAAAAGCCAATAAGCTAAAAAACTTAAACCCAGTTTCACAAATTATTCAGTAAAATATTTTGAATTAAATGTCAATCATGCTTTGCATATTTTTAAGGCTACCAACCTAAGAATGTTTGCAATATCTATTGTAAAACAATTTAAAATGTTCACAGAAAAAACATTTGAAGAAAAAGGCACAAAAACTCAAGGTTTACCAGTCAATGCCGCAAAATTATTTCAAACATCAACGACGACCTTCAAGTCGTCTCTCAACTGTCATGTTTTTATTGGACACCCTGTATCTCCAGTCATATTGAAAGCACAAAAAGGTTTTGAAATGGCCATTTTCTGATTATTATTTGACTTTTTTTTAATAAGGTTTACGAAAAAATGCCGCAAATTATTTCAAAGATTAGAGACGAAATTCAAGTCGTCTTGCACCTGTAATGTTTCGTGGAACATCCTGTAAATCATATCTTAGCTAGAATTATACTGAGCTAAAAACTTTTGAATTGGATACCCTGATCGCTTAATCTGTGGTAACTTTTGATTTTCTTTTCATCCTCTCTCGTTGGATATCACATTTCCCACTACATGTGAAAAATATACGTATAATTGCAAAACAAATACGATGCTATATCGATTGGAATAATATCTGATTGAACTAAAGTCAACTGAACATATTTTATCACGTTTACGGGCTATAGTCCTTTTGAACGTTGGTCTTAATAAACATTAATAAAAAACTTACGGTTGTTCAATCGATCAATAATCCAATTGACACCACAAATGCGAGAAAATGAAAAACCGGGTTTTAAAAATTTAAAGAGCGCATCTCTTATCTCTAGAAATTAATCTCCAGACTATATTAGTCTGGAGATTAGCAAAAAGAGAGAATCAAGCATAAATCTTGATATCCACCATTCTAAAGTTTTCAGCTCTGAAAAGATGAGAC
>NW_019398852.1:0-3293 GCF_000591075.1 Eurytemora carolleeae
ACCTCAAAAACTAAGTAATCAAAAATAGAAAGTACAGAGTATATTGTGAACGTTTACAGTCACAGTAACTTGTTAGATATTTTCAAATTCGAAATAATCTGATAGATAGATAGACAAAAACCGTATACTGCGTTTTTGTGTTTTGATTAAATAATGGATCTTTAATGTACATATAATCCTGCAACAGTTATACAATCCTCTAATACCAGTAAGAAGATGAGATTAATGGAACTTTTAACTGTAAAACCAGCAATGTAGTTTACTGTATTACATGTGGGCAGTGTAAACTACAATATATAGGACAGACAACAAGATCTTTAGATGAAAGAGTGAGAGAACATATTGGTTACATTACCTCGGGAGAAGTTTACTTGAAGTATGAGAATCAGTTAGAGATGTCAACGATAGTGTAACGTAACGTAAAAATGTACGTTTTTGTACGTTACGTTACAATAATGTGTAACGTTTGGATATATTCTATATAACGTGAACGTTAAACGTTAACGTTATAGGAGCTCATACCTAACGTTAACGTTAAACGTTAACGTTAGAGGAACATACCCCCAACGTTAGCGTTTTGTGGAAATGTAACGTTATTTTTCTAATATCTACAGCTTTTTTTACCATAACGTAAAGAAATGTTTTGTTTCCAAAGGGAGCTTGAAAGTCTAACGTTTGAAAAATGAATTGTGGTTTGATTGAATATCGTAACGAAAGGATTTCTATTTCAAAGTTCAACTTAAAAAAAGTGTAACGTTGTATAACTGAAAAATGCTTTACTGTTTATGAAAATGTTTTAAAACGTTTTCTCTTATAGTATAATGAAAAATTCAACGTTGCAGAAATGGTAGAGATGCCAACGATAGTGTAACGTAACGTAAAATGTACGTTTTTGTACGTTACGTTACAATAATGTGCAACGTTTGGATATATTCTATATAACGTGAACGTTAAACGTTAACGTTATAGGAGCTCATACCTAACGTTAACGTTAAACGTTAACGTTAGAGGAACATACCCCCAACGTTAGCGTTTTGTGGAAATGTAACGTTATTTTTCTAATATCTACAACTTTTTTGACCATAACGTAAAGAAATGTTTTGTTTCCAAAGGGAGCTTGAAAGTCTAACGTTTGAAAAATGAATTGTAATTTGATTGAATATCGTAACGAAAGGATTTCTATTTCAAAGTTCAACTTATAAAAAGTGTAACGTTGTATAACTAAAAAATGCATTACTGTTAATGAAAACGTTTTGAAACGTTTTCCCTTCCAGTATAATGAAAATTTCAACGTTTCAGAAATGGGTTATTATTTTAATAATCAGGAAACGAAAGTTTTTTTACAGAGAAAAATTTCATTAATGTAAAGTATAACATTTAAAAAAAAAAATGTAACTCTGTAAATCAAAACGTTCCATAACCTTTCCCTGTATACTAAATTGATTAGTCTAACGTTAGATATATGTCTGATGAAAATATTGTTAATAAAACGTTAGACTATGAGGGCTGAGTTTTAATTTCAAAAGTTTAACAATAATTCTGCCATTCGACTGATGATTATGACAGCAAAGACTAATGGTTTTTCATTTCAAGTTTAAAGGAAATGAGTTTATGCCACAAACTCTAATCTTCATTTACTAAATCTTTTCAACCCGATGTCGTAGACCATTAATATTGAAATATACAAGGTTTAAACCATCGGGTTGGAAAGATATAGGGATTAGTAAATTTGAAAAAAAGTTCCTTTCTAAAGTGTATATACGAGTTTTTTGCAGCATGCTATTAGTGAAAATTCAAATCTTATAAATTTTTCTTGGACATTAAAGGTTTTTGATTTGGCATTGTTTAATGAAACCCACTAAAACTCTGGAAAAGGAAAACGACATTTAAGAAATTTTACATATGCATTTTCTGTTATAAGCAAATGATTTACTAATAGCAAAAAAATCAACTTATTAAGTGGAACGGGTCTGTGAACAAACACAATTGCTGGGTTTCATGTTTATTTGACTACTTGAAATCATAAGATACTAGATGCGTAACTAAACACAGCGCTTCCCCAGCTGCAATTCTGGGACTGCATAGTAGGTCCGTTCTGCTAGAGAGAAAGCAGGCAACTGAAACTTTAGAATAGAATAAAAAACTGATTTTTCAGTCGTTTTTTTTAAACAAGAAAGAAAAAATGTTCAATACTTCTGTTTCGCGTTGTAGGTGTTAAAAAAAAAATTTAGCACTTACTACATTTGATATTTTTTAACCCCAAACATGAACTCTGAAAACATTTTCATTGTGGTTTGCAACTAAAGCTAATGCCGCTTTTTTCCTCACTTTGTAAGTAACATAAAAAAACACAAAAAGAACTAAAAATTCGCCACAAATTATTATTTTCTAATCTCTACATCTTTCAAGCTGGTGTTGTAGACTTTTGATATTTCAAGCTATGACTTCTGTTAGATAAGAATGTCTAAAGGAATTGAGTTGTTCACAAACTTATATTTCTAATCCCTATATCTTTGTTACCTAATGTTGTAGACCTTAGATATGAATTCTGTTATATAGAAGAAAAGGGTCAGTCTGCATTGAGTAAAAAAAGAAAAAATTAATCCTACACTAATCTAAAATAATTTAGAACTACTGTATCACACGCAAAAGTGGTTTGCCTTACCGAATTTTGACTCATTTTATGAAGTGTCCCAAAACATGTCTATTTGTTAAGTACGTCGAATACACGATGATAATTCATCCTCCATTTAAAGAGCGCCATGCTCGATTCCCAATTGTGACGTGTATTCCTTTATTTTATTGATAATATAAAAATAACAGCGTACGTTTTCCTATCTTGTAAATGTATGCTGGACATGCCACTCCATAAATGGAAGGTCACTTGAAATTACGTCTCTAGTCCCTTTAAGACACACAAGTCTAATGCTAATGTTAAAAACCGTTAAAAATAATAATATTACAACATCTTTATATTGCATATTATTGCATATTACATATTCTTCTACACATTCTCTTAAGAGCTTAACAATACAACAGCTAAATACAGGATGAGTAAACATTTTTTTTCCATAGTTCATGTTTTAGGATGAAAAATACTAAAGTATCAATGTAATTATCACGGAAAAAATCTTGCAATGCTTTCCGTTAGAAACAATATTATTTTTAATAAAGTCTAACGTAAGAAACATTTAGGCTTAAACATTTTAATACAACGCAACGTATAGAACATTTTTTCAAATCTTTCTTAGAAACGAAACGAATAAACAGTTTTGATTGTCAGTTGTAAAAAA
>NW_019398853.1:0-3229 GCF_000591075.1 Eurytemora carolleeae
CTTCCAGGAAATCTGCAGCAAGCATTTTATGTCGGGTTAAAAGCTCCTAAAATTATATAATTAATAAAACCCTTCACAATCGAAGCATGCAACCAGTTGTGCCTATCTAAAAATTTTATCAAATTTCAATCAATATATTTATCACAATTCACAATAATTACACACATTAAATTAAATTTACCTTAAATGTTGCAAAGGCATCTGATGCAATGTCAAATGTTGAAACTTCGACATATTTAAAGAAATCGTAGAAGTGAGGGGAATGTAGAACTATTAGATCCAGGTCATTTCTAAAAGATTTACTGAATCTTTTTAACAAAAAATAATTTTCTTTTTTGTTTTATTTTTTTCGCTTATTTTTATCCTTGATATTTACCCCTTGGATCCGGATCCGTGGATCTGCATATTTTTGCGGATTCGGATCCGGATCCAAGAAGCCAAAATCTTGCGGATCCAACGGATCCAAATCCTAAGCACTGCCTTATAGGTGGGATGGGGGGGGGGCGTACATTCTTGTTGAAAATGAGTGAGCATTAAGTTAAGTTTTGTATCACATTTCTCCAAATATCCATCATTTACCCTCTTAACTGCGAGGTACATATTTTTTAAGACTTAAGCTCTCCCCCTCTCCCTAACCTAATATATAAGGATCAATGAGGAGGGAGAGGGGGGGGGATATACACCCTAGAAAGTTCTCGAAATTTATCTTCTGCATAAAATATTCACCTTTACACAATGTGAAGAGTATCTCAGGTGTTGTACAAATATACTCTACAGTAGGTGTCCTGGTACCAATCTGCCGCCTTAGGATATTATTAAATATCTGTGCAGCATCTTTCTTTCCTTCAAAATCTACTTTGTGGAGATTTCTCAGAAGTATTAGGAGCAGACCAGAATTATACATCTCCTGAGAGTAAAGAGGTGGGAAACGTTGGATTTTTTTTTCGTTTTCCTCTTTCCGTTTTGATTTAGATATAATTATATAGATAATGGCAAGGTTATAATGCAAGGAAAGTTAATTGCAGTTGCGTATTCTCTGCGTATATATTAAAACCAGTTTTCTCTGGGCGGAATTTGTTAACAATAATTGATGCATCAGTGTTCGTTTAATATCCGAGAAGGTTAAAAGCATTAAATTTTGATAATTTTGATAATTCACATAATAGTTTTCTATGAACAGAATATTTCATTGATTTTTTTTGTGAAAGATGCATCCCATTTCATGCTTCGACATCCGTCTTGTGTTTACATTACCGCCCAGAGACAGTACATTGCAGTACAAAAGATGCGCAAACCTCTGAAATAACTTTCCTTGCATTATAACCACAGCATTGCGTAAAGATTTCTTTTTTACAATTATTAACTATATTTTGATAATACACAGCTAAAATTGGATAATTAAATTAAAAAAATAAAGTCTGGATATTATTTCCAATTTGTTACATAGAAAAGGAACCAGATCATTAAATCCAAGTTAAAACAATGCCCACCCCTACCTGTGAAAGCTGAGCTACAAGAATATCAGACTGCTGTTCACTCTCGGTTCCGAACAGCATAGCTGTCATGCTAACCAGCTGTTTACTAGCTTCTTCTTGGGCCTTCTCCTGTTTCTTCCCGTCCCCTCCTTTCTCCAACACAGTCAAGGACTCCTTCAGAAGTTTCACAACTTCTGTGGGACTTTTTACGGATTTTCCAAACAACGGCATTTTTATCATTTTTATTCAACTTAGCTCATATCTGAAATTATTGTGTGTAGCAAGGTAAAAAAGTATAAATATATAGAAAATACTGATAAACAAATACAATTAAAGCATAATTTTATCCTACAAAAGCAATTCAGATCTTTCAAGAACAGAACTGGTTTAAACAGCCTCAACTGGAAGTGCTGCAATACTTTTTTCAGTGAAACATTTCTGTATTAATTTGCTTCCCGGTAGTTTGATAGCATGATTAAATTTATCCATCTGCTCGAGGACTACTGCCATATCTACTCCTTTAGCAGGAATCTCCTTATGAGTCTTTTCTACTAATTTGATAAGATTCTTAATTTCAGGCTCTAAATATTTAGGGATTACGGGTTTATTTTCAGCTTTAATGTTCTTAAGCTCCTTAGGAGTAAACTTCGATGCTACACCATAAAATAGAGCAGTTATGTCAACGTCTTTTTTTACACCTAATCCCTGTCCAAAGCATTTAAACAACCAAAAAGGAGCTTCTTTACCACCTAAAACTAAAGCTTCCCAAAAATCTTTAGCAGCAAGATTCCAACAAGCATCTATTTTCCCCTGTGGTCCATCTCTATCTTCCATGTCGATAGCTAATTTGTAGTGTTCTTCTCCCCAACGCTGACAATATTCAGCCGTGACTTTATGCATCTAAAATTACCGTTAGTTTAGAACATTTTAAAGGGAATGATCACGAAAGGAAATGTTAGAGATAGGACAACAGCTGCAAAATTTTATGAAAAAAAAAATTTTCGAAAATTAATTGTCAAGTATTTTTCTCTATTAATACTTTCCACCCAAAAACGAGTTAATTAAAAACAAAAAACAAAATTCTCGCCCTAGAATATATATCAGCCTAGAAAATAATAAAAATTACGAATATGTAAAACATTATAAATGTCTACCTGTACTGGAACATCAACAGCACCCTTCTTAGGAGTAGAAGATATCTCAACAGATCGCTTACTTTGCTTGATACCCATTTTGAAATTTGTTACGAATTTAATCTGAAAATATATTGTTAATTACAATCATGTTAATAGTAATCAAATGTTTCGTTATCACAATAAATTACGTATCAGTTACTTGAATGTAAGGATAACAATATGTTAGCATGTTAATGTTCAATTGTTTACTAACAAAGGAGCAGGTTATGATGTGTACTGTAAGTATAGTGGAATGTGTCTGAGATGGTCTAACCCTTGAACAAAATGCACACACCCTAACATAGAAACGTAGTGAACTCTAAACTAATCCAGAAATTCTTAAACCGGTTTTGGATGAAAACGGAAAATATAAATGTCGTCTTTTAAAAATTTGTTCTAAGGAAAAGGTGGTGGATCCGCATTTTAACTATTACATGTTGTTTAAGATGGTGTATTTTTGGACCTACGCCCATCCCCTCTACCATGCCCATCCGACCTACAAGCACGTGGTTTTAACAGCTGTGGTAGGTCCGATGCACTGTAGGTCGGATGGGCACGTTAAAAACAGCATATTGGTGC
>NW_019398854.1:0-639 GCF_000591075.1 Eurytemora carolleeae
AAACTAGTTCTTCAGCAGTCCAAAAACGTCACAGCAAAGTGTACGGAAACCCTATCGCCCCCTCCTTCTATTCAATATCTCATTGATAAAGCTTAATAGATGATTTTTCAAGCTTTTTTTAGACAATAAACTGGAGATCCGATAGGACACGTGGATTTAACAGTTCTGTCAATATTTCAGAAAACTGTGACTTTAGATCACAATTTGACCCCTTTTACATAATTTTATAGCCTTTTATCTTAATTATTTTTTGTTGACAGCTTGGCATATACATTTTGAATGAAAAAGTATAAAATAACAAATTTGTAAGTTTAAAGATTTGAGTTATAGACGAAAACACGTTTGATTTCAAATAAAAGAAACCGAATGCTTCTCTCTCTGGTTAGTTCGGGGTGAGGAGAAACTCAAACTCTGGTACACTTTAAATACCGGGCCGATTATTAATCAGCAAGAGTAAGCTGTACACCAAGCCAGAAAAATTGGACAAAATAATGTAATATTTATTATTTTTATATATTAATATATATATACTCTACTATAAGTCTACTGGTCTAAGCTGTTTAATCGATACATCACCTCTCAAATTTACTTTTCCATACTTTCAAGGAAGTAGAATTAACCTATCTATCTATCTATCTA
>NW_019398854.1:2033-3260 GCF_000591075.1 Eurytemora carolleeae
CTTTTTCTTACTAACTATATATATATATATATATTGGTACGTTTTATGTCTAAACAATAGAGGATGGTTTTATACCGGGTCCCACGCCTAACCACAGAATTGAATACATCACCAACAGTTGTTATTGTAGTTCCATCATATTTGTGCACATTAACCCCAAAAAGCTCTAGAAAAGTTTATTTTTACTTTCATAATATTCTTTTTTTTAAATCTGAATTGCAAAAATGCTCTGTAGAATTTGAGAAAATACGCAAGGTTTGCAGTTTAAATTTTTCATTCATTATTGTCTCTTCAAAGGAGACTGAGCACTGCGGCTAGATTTGGCTAGGGCTAAGAAGCCAATCGCAATGGTTAAAATAGACAAGTAAAAAAATTTCTAGTAATTTGTTAACAATAGATTTTATATTAGGGTTTCCAGCGAACTAAATAAATAAACGCGAAAATTTTCGTTTGTACCTCGAAAACTTTTTCGCAAAATTTCGCATTTTTCCGCGAAAATGAATTAAGCGAAAAAATGCGAAAACTATGCGGAATTTTAAGAATATTGTTTTCGTATTTCGAGAAAACCACAAGTGTTGTGGCTGCAATAGTTGATTGCGCAAAAAAAAAAACTTGTGGAATCCTTTGCTCCGAGAGCTCAACGTTAGAAGTTTTATCATATTATAATTAATAATAAATTTAAAAAATTTTGCAAAACTATTCACCCTTTTTGCTGGAAACCCTATTTCATACTTTTGATAGTATTTAGTATTTAAGAGCAAATTTCTGAGTGTACAGCTACAATTGAACTGTGAAAATTACACTATATTCTATTTGAAAAAAATTCTAAAATTCCAAAAATGCTTCCAAAAAAAAGAGAATTTGCAAGCTTTAATTTCCTACGTTTTCATCTTTTATTTATTACTGTCTCTACAAGAGGAACCGAGCGCTGTGGCTAGAACTGGCTAAGGGTAAACTGCGGATTCAAGGGCCAAATTCAGAGCCTACGGCTGCTACAACATGGTGTAACATTGTCCCCTGTAAATAACTCGTGATGCCCCCCCCCCCCGACAGTTTTCTACGTGTTCTCTCAATAGTTTCACCACCCTTCGTTCCCGCCAATTAAACTTCATTGACCAATCTTAGTTCACATGTCTTACATGTCTCTCTGATTTTATTTCAAAGCGAACAATCAAGATTTAGAACCAAAGAGAAAGTGAAAGTGGAAAAATTCGTAGATGTAAATAA
>NW_019398855.1:0-3211 GCF_000591075.1 Eurytemora carolleeae
ATACACGTATTAACAATTCCTACATTTTTATCTATATCCCATGATGTAGATAATCATGTAACGTATTTACAGCAAAGTTAAACTAGAAGCAATTAAGATGTACGTCATTAGATATTACATGATTAAACTAATCATGCTACGTATTCATTTGAAGCGAAGGTCAAAAAATAATGGGTTTGACATGGAAGTTTACAAACATAGATAGTTATAATGTACAACGTAGTTAAAGTTTACAGATATCATGATGCACGATATTTATTAAACGAATTAGATATCCATGTTTTGTTTCTTTGAATTGTTTATTCATTTTGTGGTTTCCCTGGAAATGCAACTTGCGCATTTTTTGCTAAAAGAAATATTGGAGAAATTAAACAGTTTTCGAGTCTGGAAAAACGACATATTTGCCAAATGTTTTATCAGATTCAGGTATCAATGGTACTCTTGTAATTCGGGCATTGCTATATTTGCAAAGAGGGTCACTTAACATTACGCGTACAGTCCCTTTAACAGCTTCCAGCTAAGTGCTCCAATTACAAAGACGGAGAAATAAATCATTCCGTGAATTTGTTAAACTCGTTAAACCTTTAATTATTCTAATTACACTTCTTGATAAATCTTCAGAGGTAAACATTGCATCCTTGTTTTCCCTAATGGACAATTATTTCTATTTCTCAACTAACTATTTCCTACAGAATCTCTATACCCAGCCTTTAAACATTTATCTCAGTATCAAACATAGAAATTTATTCATTTAAAAATAAAATCTAATTATTTCCGCCTGGTTTTTTTTGCCGAAGCATTCAAGGATTCAGACTAAGAAATCTGTCTAACTCCGAATGGAAAAACTGTGGCCCCTACTTTATATGTGACTATCGATGAAATTGTCATAGTTGAATGCCCGATTTAGAATAGTATCTTTTAAAAATTTATGTACCTATTTAAAGGGTATTATTTTGAGATATACAAGCATTTTTTTAATATACTCGAAATTACGGCAAAAATCTCTTTAATATACTGGAACACAGGAAAATATCTGATTAAGAGTGAAATAACAAGTTCGTTGCCATATTTATTAAATTAAGGTAAATGGGGTTTTGTTACTAATCACGTGAATTTAATTTCTGAATAAGCTGCTACCTGTGTCTCTTGGCCGTACGTATTTTAATAGAGAGTTGACCGTTGGATATCCTCACATCTGACCGCTTGGAAGGATCCAGCTGATGACCGTTGTGCAACCAATAGATTTCTTCATCTTAAAAAAGATTACAATTCTCATTTCTTTCTAACTTGGTTTTCAGAAATATAATTTACTTTTTCCTATAATATTAGGTTGCGGTTTTTTACAGAGAATGCAATTGATTCTTGTAATAATAATAAAATATCCCTGTCCCTGGCATATCCAAAATGGTGGCATGTGCCTTTCTCCACATTCCAAATAACTTCAGAATTTTTTTTAATTTCCTTTCTCTAAATTAACCTTTAATGTCTAAGAAACAAATTAAGCTAGGACAATGCCCAAAAGGTTATTATTTTTATCTTCATTATCATTTCTAAGCTTTTAGGGCGTTTTGCGCTCATATTCTGTTTAATTTGTGAACATTTTCTCTTAGTGTACATTGTAAAACAAACGTCCTACCTTGACCTGTATTGGTTCTACAGTTGAAGAAAACCCTGTCCCCTGGAGGAACAACTCTAGACTCAGGTTCCCTTGTGAATCTGATACCTATCGTTAAAGAAGTATTAGTATTTTTAGTATTATTATTGGTATTATTATTAGTAATTATCAGAAAAGTATTGTGTTATTATAATCATTATCAAAACCAAAATCTATTTAAATTATATATCGCAGTTCCTGAATGGTGATATAATATGATTTCAGAACCTGAATATTTTATTAATATTTACATCGACCACTCTTTATCATGCAGCATTTCAGTACCAGATATTTTACATTTTAACACAGAACTTTTGAGACATCGAAAGAATAAATAAAATGCCGTTTTCTTAACCTACTGATAATAGAATGCTGCAGATATTAAGTTTTTTTACTTGAATTATTATATGGAGCTCTTTTAAACTGTTCCCGCATATTTCATGTCTATATATTTACTTTTACAATTACTAAGCTTTATGTATGAAGCATTTATTTTTCAATTACTGAGATTTAGGTATAAAAGTACAATCGAAAACTGTCAAGAAGACATTATAAAAATTCTTTCGATGTCACCATCACCATGCATACAACAGCACTTTCATGTTTATAGTATTATTAATATTATTATTATTATTACCATTAGTATTTTAAGCATTCAGTATCATTAGTATCATTATCAAAATTAAAATTGTTAAAACTAGCATTATTTTTTTTCTGGCAATTTAAGATGATTAAATTTTTTTTTTATATTTTAGTAATTCGTAAGTATGTTTTCTAGAATATTTACCTATATCTGTATCTAGAGGCTGGCAGGATGGAAAGTTATGAAGACTGAGCAGGAGAAATTGAGCAATAAGTTTACTGGATTAATTAAAATCTTGAAAAATATTTTTCTTTAAATTTAATTGAGTTTCTGGATCAGAATTATGAGACATCATCAAAGGCAAAACCATTGTTTAGGAAAATTTTACAAAAATTCTCAAAGCCCGATATTTTTTTCATTAAGAGATTTTTAATTTCCTGTATGGCACGTTTATGGAAGACATTTTAGACTAAAAAATCATTTTTCTGAAAGTATGAATCAGTTTTTAGATTAAATATTTCCTAGCACAGAGTTTAAAATTGACATGGTCAATGGTTATTTATAATAACTAGATTTAAAACTGGTTTGAAAATAATAATTTTACAAAGGCGGACTGTTCAATTATTTTTGAGAATTTTAGATTTTTACAATTAATGCCAATACTTTGATACAAACAAGTACAATGTTATTGTTTAATGACTAGAAATTACAAGAATGGTGAAAATAACAAATGCACTTGTCAATATATTTAGGAATCTTTTCCGGGTGCAAAAATAAAAATTCTAGAAGTAAGACGAAACATATTTTAAGGTTAAAACAGATGAATATCTACATGACTGTTCAGCTGGTGTCTCTTCTGTTCTTTATTTTTGAATTTTAAGATACCCTTCTCTAAAAATTTGCTATGTATAGTTAAAGGTCTACAAGTGCATTAAGCTGTCTCTTAAACTAATTAAAGGGATGCCTGTTATGTC
>NW_019398856.1:0-3199 GCF_000591075.1 Eurytemora carolleeae
TATATTTAAGAAAAAGTTTCATCAACAGTTTACTGTAAGGTGCGAAGTTCCTTGCCACATGACCAAATTTGAGCCATGCCTCACTTTTGGACCTCCTCCATCCGAAATTTACCCCTTAATTGAGCAAAAATTGCATGGCTGAGGTCTCCCCAGCGAGTGTTTAGATTCAAATGTATATTTGGAATAGCTAGAATTAAGCAGCGTAATATTTAAACTTGTTTAAGTAGTAAATTTGCTATTAATGTACGTCAATGAAATTAGTTTAAATAATATTTGATTTGCTACTTAGTTAAGTGTAAGTTCTTGCAAGAAAAGTATCAAGTCTTGTCAAGGAATAATATTAGTTTTATCAAGAACAAGTCTAGTATTACTATAAATGATAATCAAGACTCAAATATCCTGAAATTTTTTTGGCTATTCAGCCCTAGTTGAACTTTCTTAGGTTTGGTAAAAAAAAAAAAATCTGAAAAATAATACGGTATAACTAGAGTTAACTTTTTAAAAAAAATTACAGGGCAGAGAGTTCTACAAGTACCCCCCTTTTTTTAGCAAAACTTTTTAATTACAAATTTAATGAGAGTATACCAATTAATGCTAGGTATTAACAGAAAAGAGGTTTCTTATGTTATACTTTTTACTTAAATCAGTTCAACTCTAGCTTTCCTTAAAGCAGGACCTAGGTATTTGCAGAGGCGCTTCTCTCAGTAACATAGGGAGTACAGGGAGACAGAGCAAAATGGCAAATCCAAGTTAAGCGTACATAAGAAACTGAAGGTATGAATGAAAATTAATGAGGAAAAAAAGATAATCAACAAGGAATGCCTGCGCATTCATCTGTCAACGCTGTATTACCCTGGAGAACAGAGGTTTTTTNCTCAATTTAAGTAGAAATTAAAGGCTAGAGCAATTTAGGATCAACCAAATATCATGTGTTGATCCTTCAAAATTGATCAGTATCTATTGAAGAGTTGATTTTGTCGTGCTAAATACAACAATGTTCTTGCACATCAGTTTCAAGACTCCATCTGTTGATAATCTACTCCTAGCCAAAACTCCTTTTATCACATTTGTCATTATTTATAAGTGGAGATTCTAACATTGGGTCCTTCAAATTTTCAAAATTCCAGGTTTGGTGCAGTGTTCTTTTTTCTTTCCTCACCCTTCAACAGAGCCAGGGAACAATTATTGTGTATAGATCTATATTTAGTAAAGTCATCAACATTCAACAATCTACAAACCTGATGAGATAGCATGGGTTCAGTGTCAGCAGCTGAGATATTGAATTTAGAAACATATAATGAGCTAAACTTCCTTGCAGCTAACAAGAAATATCAGAATTAAAAAAGAAGCAGAGATTAGCAGAATTCTGAACCAATGAATAGAAATGAAGTTTGTACGGACAATTTCTAACACCATTGTTTTGAAAATATCAAAAAAAGATATTGGGGTGTTCCCACTTGGGGTTTTTTGGGGTCCTGGGATTCCCCTCCCCCCCCCCCCCAGGAGGAGGGTCCCAGGGACCAAAAAATCCCAAAGTTGGAAAAACTGGAATACTGTATAAATACTATTAAAATAATATTGTACAAGTTTGTAATTATCTTTTATATAAACCTTTTTAAAATTAAAAAAAAATAAATTGTTAAAAAACATTTTACATAAATCTCCACCAATGAAATTGAGTCAACTTTCTAAGGTATGGAGTTAAAATAATGTTCTGAAGTCACACTTTGAAAGCTTTCTGGGTTTGGATCCAGACAGAGAAAATTGATCAAAGATGTACATAGTAAATACAACTTCCATTGAAAATTTGTCTTTCGTAAATTATTATGAAAGTTGAGATCAATTACAGAGAGGATAAATAATTACAAAGTGGATGTATAGTGTATAACCACACCACATTTTTATTTGCTTACATATAACTAGTAAAAAGTTAATATTAAATATATACCTCAAGCTTCATTAAAGCTGCATCACAACTTTTCAACATTTGCAAAGATTCCTTAAAATAGAAAAACAAAGTTAATAATTCTTCATTGTTTTATTTACTGTAAACTAAAATGTATCAAGTACACCTCACAAGAAAACTTGAATAAATATTCTAGTTTAACATATTGTACTGTGTAATATAGATTTGCTTATTTTGCACAATTTACTATTGGTATCAAATTATAGAGATAGTTTCTAGATCTTACCTCACGCATCTTCAAAAGTCCAGTTTGGATTTGACGGTTAATCTCTTGCAGAGAAAGTTCAACGCGAATTTCATTCTATCAGAAAATTAGTGAGATTAAAAATCTATAGTTTAAGAAAGTCAGCTTGTATTTAAAGTGCAAATTGAAAGAGAAAATTCTAAGTCCTGGGACTAACACTTTTGGTTGTGATAATGCTTAACAACATGTAAACTAGATAACCACAGTGTAAACTTTTATTCCATGTTGAGAAAATTAATTTCCCGTGTAATTTCCTGTAATTTGAAAATCTTCTGGGATATTATTTCTCATAATTGTCCTGGGAAATTATGAGAATTTTTTCAAATTACATGTCTAAATTCTAAATTCTGGATTTCTTACTAGATTTTGCGGATTTTATAGTTTCTTTTTCGAGGTTTTTCGGTTTTAAAAATGAATAAAATTATATAATCAACTGCCTTGTAAATAATTTGGGAAATTATATTTTTGCCAGGATTTTTACTTAACAAATATTACTTATTATAACTCTAAGCAATTGTATAAATAGATATTAAATCAAAGAATTCAAATTTAATTCCAGGGTAAATTCATCCAGAAATAATTAAAAGTATATTTAAAGAAAGACTGAGTACGGAAAGATCTAAACATGAAAGTTTTAACCTCTTATCATTTCAAACTAATAATTTAGTAAATTTTTATGAAACTATGAAATAATAAATGTGGAAAGTTCAAGGACACTTAATTTATAAATAATATTTCTCAGAAAATCTATCAAGAATATGATCAGAGGATGAGTCACAAGCTTCCCTACAGATTGAACTAAAAAGTAAATTTAAATAAGTATATAAGCCAAAACCAGGCCCGTAGCCAGGGAAGGTGCAAGGGTGCAGGTGCACCCCCCTTTCTTCTGAAAGAGGGGTGCAATGACGAATTTGCACCCCCTCCCTAGTCCCATATAAAAGAAATTGTTTTCATAAGTTTCTAAAATCTAGTTATAAATTATATAGCCC
>NW_019398857.1:0-3241 GCF_000591075.1 Eurytemora carolleeae
TTTCATTCAATTTTTTCCGTTTTTGTTTTCACCATAATAATCAGTGAAAAATTTCTGGGAATTAGAGCTATCGCCAGGGATTTAGGACCATTTCAATAAAATTTTCCAAAAAATTTACATCGAGCAGAACAAAAAAAATCACGAAACCTTAAAACTGCAGTTTTGACAGCTGAGTTTAGAAACTCGTGAGCAGAGTACAGCTCAGCCTCTCGTACCTCCGGAATATCCCATCAATGAGTCTCAGATCGCTCCGCCTGGTTGAGAATATGTTGACATCATCCATGAACCCCTCAACTCTTTGACAGACCGGACCAACTAGTACCCCAGTGGTCACCTTTGCCAGGCTCCTGATAAGTGGCTCCATGTTGATAATGAAGAGGGGAACTGATAGGGGGTCACCCTGCTTCAACCCTTGAATTATCAACACTCTTACCCCCTCAAATACCTGGACCACTGTCTCACAGCCCTCCAACATCAGCTGCAGGATCTCAAGGGTTCTTTGGGAATACCCCATTCTATTCATAATCTCCAGTATGAATCCAACGTGTGTCCGGTCATATGCTTTGAATATATCTGTAGATAGCACATAGCAGTTGATGCCATGACAGTCAGCATACTCCACCGTGGACAGCGTGTTCACCAAGGGAGTAGTTATGGCTCTCCCTGGAATTGCACAGTGCTGCCATGGTCCAATCACATGCTCCAAAGACCCCAAAAGCTGCTTCGTGAAGATTTTTGACATGATCTTATATTCACAGCTCTGGAGTGTAATTGGTCGCAGCTGATCAATTGATGGAATTCCATCCACCTTTGGGATCAGCCTGGTCGAGGCCACCTTGTAACTCTTTGGCATCCTTCCCTCCTCCAGGTAGTGATTAAACACCCCTGCTAGGACTGGGGCAAGTGTTCTGTTGAACGTCTTATAGAACTCATAGGACAATCCATCAGGACCTGGAGCAGCCCCTACCCTACACTCTTCCAATACCTGCTTCACCTCCTCCTCTGTCAGAACTGCATGTATTATATCTGCTTCATACTCAGGAAGGGTAGGAAGGTCCTCAAAGAACTCTTCCTTCATTTCCCAACATGGAGAGAAGTTCTGTCCTGTGTTGACCAGACTATCTCCTATTGTTCTATGATGCCCATTATACAGAGCTTTGTAGTACTGCTCAACTTCAAGCTTGATCCTACCTGGATCCGTCACCAAGTGATCACCAATCTTCATCTCTGTCAACCCTGACCCTTTCCTCCTCACCATTTCCTTCTTGGCATGGAACAAGGTTGCCAGGTCTTCCTCATCTTGCTGAGAACAGCCAGACCGAACCATGAAACCCTGCAATTTCTGATGAATCAATCCCTTTAGCCTGTCCTTGAGGTAAGCTACAGTGGAACAGTTCTTCTCCCCAAGAGCCTGCTCAAGGTTCCAGGTCAGGAACTGGAAAGTGCCCCGGTNAGTCGTGGCCGAGTGGTTAAGGCGTTGGACTTGAAATCCAATGGGGTTTCCCCGCGCAGGTTCGAAAGGTTAAAAGTCGCTAGAGGGAGCAGTCAGTCAGAGGTTTTGTGCTCCAGGGTTTTTAACCTTTTTTTGTGTGTTGTGGACAGTTTTTGGATATTTTGAGTGTAAAAAGTTATTTATAAACATTAAATGTGAAGATCTGTGGTTGCAGTTTTACATTGCACCCAGAAAGTGCAGTGAAAAGAGGTAGTTTTTCCTCTAGTCTTTTTCCTGTGCTCTGCTGTGTTGGAATCAGCTGATCCCTGCCTGAGTGGAGGATTAAGACTCTAGACCTAGCTGAACTCTACTCAATATCACATCTGTCTAGGTGGCTCATTAGTACAGCAGTAGGTTTTAGTAAGAGTGAAGCCTGGTTCGATTCCCCTAACTATGAGTCGGCTAGGACTATATCCTGGTTTGTCTTTCTTTAAAAGAAAACTATCCATTGGATTTGATGTAGACACTATTGGAGGAACTAGGAGGATAAGGATGGAGGAGTTCGTGAGATTTCTCCGAGATGATTGCAAGATCAGACCCGCAAATATGAATAGTCTTCAAATCCACCCTATTTCTCCCTACTGCTTTGTTGGTCTGCCATCAGAGGAGATATTGCTGGAGTGTTGGGATAGGATTAAGGATGGTGTTACCTGGACTGGGAAAGGAGATGTTGCGTCTTTCCTGTGTACTGACTCCTACACTGAAGTTAAGCTGAAGGGAGTAGCTCCTGGAACTGAGGAAGGTGTGATTTCTAACATCCTGGGATTTTATGGAGAGGTAATTTCCTGTAAGGAGTTTAGAACTAAGATGGAGGGAGTAGGTGGAGCTGGGGGAGCAGCATCTGGAGACTTTCTTCCTAGAATGAAATTGTCTCATCCTATTCCTAGACTGATGCCTGAACCTGCTGATGGTGATGTATGGGTTTGTTATTACGAGGGGCAGGAGGATTCATGTTGGAAATGCATGGCACCTGGTCACATGACTAGAGATTGTAGAAGTCCCTTTAATAAGGAATTTATCCAGGAGCAAAGAGATAACAGGAATAAGTTATTCAATCCTATACCTAGGGTTAATGGAGGGGGTGATGAAGATGTTAATGCTGATGCTGTGGAGGAAGATGGAGAAGAAAATGACAATGACAGGGAGCAGGATGATGAAGGTAGAGATGATGAGTTACCTGTGATTGTGGTTACTGAACCTGAGAATTTAGTTCCTGAAGGATTGGCTATACTGGCTCTGGCAGGTGGAGTTGGTCGAGATAATGGTGAGGATGTGTTTCTCTCTACACCTCAGGACTGTGAGCATGCACCTGAGGGTTCTCTCTTCACCCCTGGTCATACTCAAATGCTGAACCGGGCTATGGATGATGCAGAGAGGAAGTTAAACAAGAAGGAGAGACAGAGGGAGAAGAGAAGACAGAGTAATCTTTCCTCATCTTCTCTTCCTGAGACTGCAAAGAAAACTAAGGCTGGATCTTCATCTCTACAACCTGTACAACTGGGAGAAGAAAGAGATAGGAGGAGAGGAAGTACAGATTCCATGAATGTTCCAGTTCCTAGGGTTCCCATGATTACTCCAGCTGATAGATTGAAACTAAATCTTGCAACCAGGTCATTAAAAAAGTAAAACTCTAGTTGCTGATATCTTACCCGGACTTTGAGATTGCCTAATGGATTTGAAAATTGCTACACTGAATGTAAATTGTTTGGGAACACCTGTTAGTAGAGCAGGACTACTAGATTTCTTGAG
>NW_019398858.1:0-3159 GCF_000591075.1 Eurytemora carolleeae
ATATATGTATATACCTAACATGATGGAAATAGGATACGTTTCGATGTGTCCGTTTTCACAAAACAAATTAAACTGTCAATAGTCATTGAAGTTAATGCTGCCCCCCCCCCTTTATTCGCGGATTCTATTTATAGCTGTTGATCTTATTGCATTCCATACCATTCAATTGAAATATTTGTTCCAATAATACGTAAGGATTTGTATAAACCAATTTAGTATATTTGTTCCTATGATACATATTATTATATGAGTTATATGTCTTAAAAATAGAAGAATAATATTATATAGATTTGTATGTTCGATTTTTTTGTTATTATTTCTATTTTTACATGTTACATTTATTTTTGTATAGGTACGTATATATATATAATTTTTATAGATATATATACTTGGATTTAGCTAGCATTTGATGGTGAGTCATAAACGCGTGAATTTTTAATTGCGATGTTGCGCACAATACTTAAATACATGTTCTGCGCATGTTGGGCAGGCTAAATTTTTCGAATGGTCTAGGTATGTATTGGCTGGGTCAGCCAGTCTTGCTCTGGGGTTCTTGTCGGCAGGTAATACTATACTTTCTTAGTACATTTACTTAAAGTTTTATGCGTATTTTCTAAATATTTTTTACGTTTTAGGTATAAAATCTTATTTGTGGGTGTTTTTACTGTTACGTGCAATTTTTAAATTATTAATTAGTTTCTTTTGTTTCAATTTATTTTGCGGGCTTTAAGGTTAATATTTTATCGTCTTCCATGTACTAGAATGCCGCGTTACATTCTCAAATATTTCTGTCGGAAATTTTTCAAAATAAAATAAATACAAATGGAATGACGTACCTTTTGAAACATTTTTCTTTGATTATCATTGATATTTAAACTTTCTCATTACGGGCTTGTATACATGCGTGCTATAGGTTAACTTATTATTTTTCCTTTCTGTGGTTCAATTTAAAACTTATTAATTTATATAAGTGTGTAGTAATATTATCGGTCTTAAATTATGTATGTGATTATTATATATATATGTAGTATACTTGAGTTTGCTTAATTAATATAACGTTCACCTGAACTTTTCTTTCAGAGGTGTCCGGTTCTTTCTTCTCTTTATTGTGAGGGAGATATCCTTGTTTTCTACTTATCATCTGGACTTGTGAGGGAGATATCTTTGATTTACATCCTGTTCACCATGAGTGTGTGGAGGAACAAGCTTATCAACACACGCTTGCGTGATCTTCTTCTTACTGATGTTGTTCTTGGTGAGGTGGAACCCACTGATGCTGTGATCGTTGTTGTTGGAGAGGCTGTTGAGGTTCCTGACGATCCTGATGATGACTCCCAAGCGATCGTTGCCGGAGTAATGGGCGTGTTAGCTGCTACTGCTATCGCTGGGACTGCTGTTTACTGTGGAGTAAGGAGGTAAGACATGTTCGTTTCTTCCTTCTTAGTTTTCTTTCGCCAATCCATAATTTTATTTCCTAGGACTGAATTTAAATTTGTGTTTCCTAGTGGTTTACATTTTCTTGTTTAGGAGATATCCGGATACAGCTAGACGTTTTGAAGACGGGATTGTTTCTTTTATCAGGCGATCCGCCCGATTGATTCACGGTTTATGCCAGGTAGGCATTGTTTATGACACAAATTTCCTTGTTGTTTTTATATTCACGGAGAGCCAAGATAAATTCCTGAATTTTTTTTTTTCTCGTTTTCCAATACGAATGATCTCAATTTCTTTTGTAGAGTATGGCTGGTCGTCCCGGATGTATTCGTAGAGTCGCTCCTATTCCTTTGAGACATGAGGGAGACAACTTTTCCGTGATGACTTGGAGCATGGTGAGCAGGTCTAGCTCTTTATTCATGCTGGAGAACAACGATGATCCTGTACCGGAGGGATCAAACGTAGGACAGAGGGTGGAGGTAACTGCGGAAGTAGAGCAGGTTGTTCAAGTTTCGGCGAGGATCCCGGAGACAGAGGAGTTGGATGAAAGTGATGCCGATCCTGCAGATGCTCGGGATGACGACAGTGATTCTGGGGGTTTGTTACCCTTTATTCCTCCTCTTTGTAGCAGTCCTTTTCCTGAGGATAGTTTTGAGTCCGATGAAGACGAGATTCGGCCTGTGGGTCCTGTTGTTCCGAAGCTGGGTCGGATTTCACTTATAACAAATCAATGGCGGAGTCCGGAGGTTGCTTCATTCCAGGCGAAGTTGGTTTCTGAGCTGACTGATAGCGGTGAAAACCTAGGGATAGGCGAGCTGTGGCCTGACCTGGAGAATCCTGTTGAGGTAAATCTAAAATAGAATTTAAAGAAAAGTATATAACATACCTCCTTCCAGTGGAGTTTACAACCTTGAGAAAACTGCAATATTGTCCTTTTACTTCAAGTATAAAATTGTTTTGATACAAACTTTCTCTTCAGTTTTCAAAAGTTTTACCTTTTCAGATGAATGCGGTAAGGGAGAGTCAATCCGATGAATTACCGGATCTTCCCGAATCTCTCGATACTACAGTTATTTTGCAGGAGGACCCTGTATTTGTGAGTAAGTCTGATTTGTCTCGCTGTGCTAGTGATCTCACCTTGAGTAGTACCGTAGTTCCTACCAAGATCACACGTCACAACTCTATGCCAAACCTCACTATAACTGGGTTGGAGAACAGATCGGAGCTGAGCAATCCGGGTCCAGTGAACCATACACAAGGTTCAGTGCCGGATACTATACCTAAGCTACGTCGGAGTTCCAGAGTGTCTATGAAACCGGAGCGTTTCTCTCCTTTTTAAACCTGATTATACCAAGTGGGAGAAAACTGCTATTTACCAAAGAGAAGAATGTCTGTTCTTTTACCTGATTTGGTAAAGTTCCTTTTGGATCTCAGTTTGTTACCTTTCGAATTATATTTTTCTACAGTTTTTTTTTATATAGTATATAGTTTAGAAATTTATACTCAAACCCTGTGTTATTCGTGATTTGTTTGTTCTAACTTTTAAGACTTAAAATTTGAAATTTCAAAACCTAGTCTTCCTAAAGTCAGTTTACTAAAATTGTTCTCTCTACTAGTACAATTTTAATTTCCTTTAATTTTCTTGAGACGCCAAGGATTGGAAATTTATGTATGTTTATATTTATAATTTGCTCTCAATACTTTATATACCGTACGTTATTGTAA
>NW_019398859.1:0-2182 GCF_000591075.1 Eurytemora carolleeae
GATGGTGTAAATCTGATGGTGTAAATCTTTGATAATTTAAACTTAAACATCGGGTTGCTAAGATTCAGTTTGTTGCAGTTCCTTTCCATTTTGTTACTTAATTTTATTCTTTAATCTTTAAACATTTTCAAATTTTTTTTAACTTTTAAAATATTTATTTTTAAATTCAAAATACTTGTTAATCATTTTTTAATCGGGCTTTTTATCAGAATTCATCAGCCCTTAATTATTTATAATGAAGAACCCTCAGTGTAAAATAAGTATTTGTTTAATGAATATGGAATTAAGGATGGCAACATATTTTTATAAAATGTACCAGTGTCGATTAACAAAGATACATATTCTCAACTTGCCTCCAGAATCCAAAATTTATAATTAAATTCTAATTCCAATTTAAATACTGTTATAATTGAAAATTTGTACTATTCCGGTGCCAGTCTATATATCTCCTCATAATCTAATAATACTAAATACTCTTCAAGTATATATCTTCATAGGTTGAACTGTTTCTCATAATTATAACCGTCAGATATTTACGAGATTGATTTTGGTGCTCTGATCCAATATTTATTTATTTTGTTGGACTTCTCCTAAAAGAAATGATATATAAAAAACGGATCAGCACTATCTTCTCGTTTGTTTTATTGACTTGTTTCCTTTTGAATTTAAGATCCAAGATTTATTTATTTTGTTGCATTTCTCCTTTAAAATGAAGATAAAAAACACAGATCTGCATTATTTTCTCGTTTTTTCTAGTTTATATTTTCATATTTCTTTTTGATTTAGTCTTCATTTGTGTTTTCTCTCTTGTATTTAACAGTAAAGTACGAAAAGTACTTTACAAAGTCTAAATTTTGTGTCAAGATTGCTGCTCAAAACTAAGTATGTCTTTCATAACAGAGCTGTCGATACTTTAGATCTCAATTTTATATATTCCTGAGCAAGTAGAGAGTATATAGCGAAAAGCCTTTTGTTAACCCTGTGATTTTTTATATTAAGATATTTACGTTATATTTTTTCAATAAAAGTTTGAAGAAGAAATGATTTCAGTGAAAAACAGCAAGAGGATTGTGTATGCAAATACCAAAACCAGTTTAGTATNGACTCTACCTGCAATAGATGCCCATCTCTAGACTCTACCACCTGTAATAGATGCCCATCTCTAGACTCTATATGCAATAGATGCCCATCTCTAGACTCTACCTGCCCTAGATGCCTATCTCTAGACTCTACCTGCAATAGATGCCCATCTCTAGACTCTACCACCTGTAATAGATGCCCATCTCTAGACTCTACCTGCCCTAGATGCCCATTTCTGGACTCTACCTGTAATAGATACCCATCTCTAGACTCTACCTGCAATAGATGCCCATCTCTAGACTCTACCTGTAATAGATGCCGATCTCTAGACTCTACCTGCCCTAGATGCCAATCTCTAGACTCTAACTGCAATAGATGCCCATCTCTTGACTCTACCTGCCCTAGATGCCCATCTCTAGACTCTACCTGTAATAGATGCCCATCTCTAGACTGTACCTGCCCTAGATGCCCATCTCTAGACTCTAACTGCAATAGAAAATAGAAAATAAAAAATAGGAAATCCGGGAAACATAAAACTGAGGTGGCACAGGATTCATTTTCTTCCTTAGACAGAGATAGAACAAAGGGATTAAAGGGGAGGTTCATGAATCTTTAAGATTGGTGAGGTACCTTTTATAGTTATTGGACAAAACCTTGGTTTTTTTCTTAACTTTTAGACTTTTAAAAGGTTCTAGAAAAAAATCTTAAAAGTTTAACGAAACGTAAAACCAAAATTGTCCAAATCTGAAAGAAATTCTTTATATCTCGGATAATATTGAAAGCACAAAAAATGCAGACCACATTTTGGAAATGGCAGGACTATAAGGAGTATTTTGTGATTATTAACTCTAGAATTTTACTTCAAAAATGCAGGAAATTATATCAAAAATCAAAGACGGTGTTTAAGTCACCTTGCTTATGTCATGTTTGGTTGGACACGGAGAAAGGGTAGAGTATAGAATGCTGATGGACAGTTTGTACAGGGGAATTGTACAGACTCCTTATCATTGAACATAAAGGTTAACATGTACATTTAAAGAAGAGGGGGATTTTTGTAGACGTCATTTTAAGCATGAATGAAAATGCAGAAACCAATTAATGT
>NW_019398859.1:2665-3237 GCF_000591075.1 Eurytemora carolleeae
AACACCCCATCTATACGCCCTTGATATGAAAAAATTATGAAATGTTCCTTTAAGACAAATCCAATTCGGAAAATATGTTACAGTCTATAAAACAAAATATGCGTTGGTTGATCTAGCTTTCCATCCTTCTTTCAAAAAATATTTCCACAAATGACACAAGCCGTGGAGGGATAGTCTAGCTCTGTTGCAGAAATGTTGATTTTTCAAAAACTTTATAATTGTAAATTATTTAAACAAAATTCATATTTTACCTTGGTATAAGCTCTTATGTTTCGGATAAGTATTATTATGCCCATCGGATAATTTTTCAAGTTTACTGATGATCGTGTAACTTCTTAATTTGCAGTTCTCTATACAACAAATCTTTCATGCTATGGAATAGAAAAACTGTCTACTGTTTACATACCCCAGAGTGCAAAACTTAAGAAAATTATAAAACTCGCTTCGATACCCGGTTTCCTGAAACCCGGGTTTGGAAGAGTTCGGGTTTCATGTTCTTAAAACGTATTTTGAAACTCTAGGAAACTGGGTTAAAATATGCTGTCGTTGGAGTCTCCAGCTGTGGTGTTTTA
>NW_019398860.1:0-3192 GCF_000591075.1 Eurytemora carolleeae
ATGTTATTTAATTTTAGCTTATCAACCATAGAGAGTAAAAACCTACCCGTTTGCTAACTCTATCCAGAAATCTTTGTAGGTCCTAAACAAAATCATTAAGTCGTCAATAAACAATACTTGCCACTAGGTGGATATTTTATAAGAGGTTGGAAATTTTGTACTGTGATAAACTTTAGAAGGCAGTTATCCGTCTCTATTGTGATCCTTTATAGGGACTGTAAGCTTAAGTGACCCCCCATGCAAAGATCACAATGCAATAGTTCACTTATGAACTTTATCTGATAAAAAATGTGTAAGATAACGTCGTTTTCCTGACTGGAAAAGAATTCAATTCTGATACTTTCTCCAGCCTTTCTTATTAGGAAGAAATGTGCAATTACATTTTGCAAAGAAAATGAACAGTTTTAGTAAAGTATTAACTTTACTCGATAAGACAGCGCATATCAGGGTACCCTTGTACATCGGGCATTGCCATCTCTAGATGAAGGGTCACTTGAAATTATGCTGTGAGTCCATTTAATTTCTTTATGATAAATCTAAATATTGATCAATTTAAACCATTCTATAATTATCGGAAGGTAATTTTATATTCAGAAATCGTTAATCCAGGAATCATATTTTTTTAATATATTTCAAATCTTTGACTTGTTCTGAAACTCAGATCAATTGGAATTACTCCCGTCATTGTATTATTTTAATCCAAATATTTGTATCCTTTAAATTCCTTAATGCAAGTGTTATTTTAACTGTTTCATAAAATATATATTTTTTAATAATTAGGAATGAAAAGGCGCCACTTTCCGGCCCCGGAACCACGGCGCCACTTTCGCGCGCACCACCTGGTGGCTAAAAATGACAACTCATTATTCTTTTACTTTGAATAAATTCACAGGCAAATCAATAATTTAAATAGTTGATACAAAAATAAGGATGTGATTCCAATATTCAAGTAAACATAAACTTTTCAAATTTTTTAAAAAGTACACAAAAGAATTCAAAAGTAGTGATTAATATTTGCAAAAACTTTGTCAACCACACAGTTTTGAATTGAATTCATGTTTGATATTTAATGTGCAGTAAAAAAAATCAGATCTCGATGTAAAATGGTTTTAATGGCTCAACCACAAAACCGTTTAATTCAAACGCCAAATTTCTACTGAGGATATTGAGTTCAGTAATTTTATATAAAAGCTATAATTTCTAAGTTAAAAAAAACATAAAATTTAAGTTTGCAACCTTAAAAGTACTTCAGTATGATTGACTATCCAGTCTACCCCATCCCTTCCTGATTCATAGGGCATGCGATTTTCTTTCAAAACCTACACATTTAGAACTTTGTTACCAAGTTCTATAATTGTTATTTTAAATACAGGGTTTCCCACGAAACATGAGAGAAACAAGACGACCTATTTTTAAAAGTTTAGTTTTAGTAAAAGATTTCATAACCCTAGTCCTGGCGTTTCCAAATTGTGGTCTACCATTTTTGTGCTTTCAGATTATGATATGAAGAGTTGTGTTCAGATTTCGACAGTTCAGGTTTAACTTAAAAAATTGACATCTAATCAAAATCCTTAACATCTCCAGCGTTATCAGCAACACAAAAAGTTTTGGAAATGCCGAGAACAGGAGAATTTTTAATAATTGTTTCAAGAATTCTACATTGTATACGAATGTTTACAAACAATGCCGCGAACTATTTCAAAGATCAAAGACGATCAATTAGTCGTCTTTCTACTGTCAAGGTTTGGAGGACACCCTAATTATTAATTTTTATTTCTTACCTCTAGGGAGGAAAATAGTTTCAAATCATGTTTATGTCCTAAACGTAGTTTTGAGTGCTAGGTTTGGGCCAAATGATCAAATCACGGTATAGAATTGCTCAGCATAATCATTATGAAATGATAGCCATTGTAACAAACGTTTTTTTGACTAATTCTGAATAATAATTTAATGGCTTGAACTCACCTTGATAACAAGACTGCAATTGTAAACCCCCGGTTGAACATCAGTAAACGAATGGCAAATATGTAACCAGCAAACATTATTTAAATAACAGATATCTCGTCCAAGCTCCTCAGCCTTCACAACACAAAACAAATCCAGTCTTGTACAGTTTAATACAGTTATATACAGTTATATACAGTTAAATACAGTTGAATACAGTTATATACAGTTTAATACAGTTATATACAGTTTAATACAGTTAAATAGTTACATACAGTTATTTACAGTTATATACAGTTTAATAAAGTTAAATAGTTATATACAGTTATATACGGTTAAATACAGTTAAATACAGTTAAATACAGTTAAATACAGTTAATACAGTTAAATACAGTTGTATACAGTTGTATACAGTTACAAACAGTTTATTACAGTTTTATACAATTATATACACTACAGTTATATGCAGTTTAATACAGTTATTTACAGTTTAATACAGTTATATACAGTTTAATACAGTTATTTACAGTTTAATACAGTTATATAAAGTTATATACAATTATATACAGCTTAATACAGTTTAACACAGTTAAATACAGTAACATTTTAAATACAGTTACATACAGTTACATACAGTTACATACAGTTACATACAGTTACATACAGTTACATACAGTTACATACAGTTACATACAGTTACATACAGATACATACAGTTACATACAGTTACATACAGTTACATACAGTTACATACAGTTACATACAGTTACATACAGTTACATACAGCTTAATACAGCTTAATACAGTTTAATACAGTTTAATACAGTTTAATACAGTTTAATACAGTTTAATACAGTTTAATACAGTTTAATACAGTTTAATACAGTTAAATACAGTTAAATACAGTTAAATACAGTTAAATACAGTTAAATACAGTTAAATACAGTTGTTAGATACAGTTAAATACAGTTAAATACAGTTAAATACAGTAATATACAGTTATATACAGTTAATATGCTTATGTTATACAGTCATATACATTCATATACTGTCATACACAGTCATGTAGTCATGTACAGTCATATGCAGTCATAAACTGTCATGTACGGTCATACACAGTCATGTAGTCATGTACAGTCATATGGAGTCATATACTGTCATGTACAGTCATACACAGTCGTATACACTCATATGCAGTCATATGCAGTCATATACAAGCATATACAGTCATTCATATACAGCCATATA
>NW_019398861.1:0-3147 GCF_000591075.1 Eurytemora carolleeae
ACAATAGTTCCATCATCTAGTAGAAACTAGAGTAAACAATCCAGAATATTATCATCTAGAGGCAACCTTCCCTATTTGGTTAATGTGAGTAAAGCAATTAGACCCAACCTCTCCTTCAGTTTTCGTGTACTGGGTACGAATAAACACACCAAACACATAAATTGATACAGAACTAAATTACAGAATTTAAAATCTATAACCTGGAGTATGTTATTACAGACGAATCCATTTTAATAACTTTATCTCTCATGCAAAATTGCTGCTTTAGTGATTGTAAATTTAACCAGTTGCAGCCTAAAGTCAGACCACGTCAACCTAGTTGCACAAGCTAGCCCGGCCAACAGACTAGGCAAACTTTATTGACCCCTGCCATATGTCTGCCAGTGGGTTCGGTGTACCGGGTGGGGCAGTAAAATCTAGGACAGTAAAGGTCGGTTCAGCTCAGATTCAAATGTACATGAGTCGAATGTATCTTGGTTACCTTAGATGAAACGATCTAAGTCTTTCCTATAATATATGCTATTGCAGTTGATTCAATCGCACCTTTACGGCAGAGATTGAATTAAATCTAAGCAGGAGCAGCTGAAGTGAAAAATGATTTCTTTGAAAATTTATTGTAAAAGTTTGAAACAAATTGTTTTCTGGAAAATCTTTTCAAGTTTAAATTTACAAAAGAATTATTCGGGATAAAATCGTTTATTTATAATTAAGATGCAACATACTCTCACATTGGGAAACATATATTTTTGTGTTTTCAAATTCAACCAGTTGGTGGTATAATTTGTATTAGGTTGTTGTTTATATTTCAAAATATTGAAATACCATGGTCTGATATAAATCATTTAAGCCAAATGTTTATTTAAAATTGGATTCAATTAATTTAATGAAACTAATTCAGAATGTGATTTTAAATATTTAAAGTAGTAGTTAGATTAAATCTGACAACAATGGAATTGATCTTCATCTAAATCTGCACCGTTCAATTTGTGCAAAGTGATCCTTACTGTTAAATGGTTTCATCTGTGCAAAATAATCTTAATTTTGGAACAGTTATATATTGAACGTAATGATCTTTGCCTTGAAACGGGTTTATCTCTGCATTATATTTACCATGAAATGTGTTTTGATTTTTGGGACTACTTTAATTGTAATTATCTTGATCTGGAGACAATTTAGCATGCACATTGCTCATAACAATCATAACAGTTAGATCTGTGTGGATTGATTTTAAATTTGAAACTGTTTGATCTGTGTGGATTGATTTTAAATTTGAAACTGTTTGATCAGTGTGGATTGATTTTAAATCTGAAGCTGTTTGATCTGTGTGGATTGATTTTAAATCTGAAACTGTTTGATCTGTGTAAATTGATTTTAAATCTGAAGCTGTTTGATCGGTGTGGATTGATTTTAAATCTGAAACTGTTTGATTTGTGTGGATTGATTTTAAATCTGAAACTGTTTGATCTGTGTGGATTGATCTTAAATCTGAAACTGTTTGATCTGTGTGGATTGATTTTAAATCTGAAACTGTTTGATCTGTGTGGATTGATCTTAAATCTGAAACTGTTTGATCTGTGTGGATTGATCTTAAATCTGAAACTGTTTGATCTGTGTGGATTGATTTTGGATTGATTTTTACCTTGAATATATCCTTAAAGTACTGGCTGCAGGCGGACAAAATTATCTTGTGAGCACTCATTCGTCTTCCTTCGCAGCTTAGTGTTACATCTACAAGCTCCTCGCTCATCTAATCAATTATCAATCAATCAATTGATTAATCAATCAATCAATCTATCTATCTATCTATCAATCAATCAATTAATCAATCTATCTTTCTATCAATCAATCAGTTAATCAATAGGTAAATCAATCATTTGTACAATTAATAAATCAATCGACAAAGCAAACTATCAATTTTTCAAAGTTTTCAAAGTTTTCAAGTTTTCAAAGTATTAAAAATGAGTCTCTATACAAAGAATGGCAAATAATAAATTCCTTAATAAATATAATTTAATCCCTCCCCCCCTTATTCCCCTCTTTCATAATTATTGCAATTCTTAATTTATAAACATAGTATTGACGTTTAAAGCTTAACCGAAGCCTGTAAAGTGTGGCCACATTGCTTCAGGATTAAATAATACATATTATTAGAAAATTTACTGCTATAGATTTAGCAATTAATAGTAAATTATAATAATAATAAAAGTTATATTAATTTAACAAAAAGGAGAAATAGTTTTTTTATCAAATTTATTCAAGGTTGGTGAAAACTAAATTTTTAATTTAAAAACTTGCCGAAAAGAAAAATAAAAAAAATTGTCTAAAAAACATGTAGTCATTTGTTACTGTCCTGATCATAAAAGAACACAAAATGATTGATATACTGAGCACAAAATGATAGAGTTAATGAACACAAAATGATGGAGATAATGAAAACAAAATGATAGATATACTGAACACAAAATAATAGATATACTGAGCACAAAATGATAGATATACTGGGCACAAAATGATAGATATACTGAACACAAAATGATAGATATACTGAACACAAAATGATAGATATACTGAGCCCAAATGATAGATATACTGAACACAAAATAATAGATATACTGAACGAAAAAAACATTACCTTTAACATTTCTAGAGCCTGTACCATACTCGTTTGATAATTGTTCCATTTTAAACAAAACTGATCGCTACCCATCTAAGATTTGAGAAAATAAGATGATTTAAATTTTTCTAAAATTCATTTTTTTTTTACCTTGTCTTAGCTGAGCAATATTTCGTCTCCAAACATTCAACTCATCTTCACGTCAAAGAAATTCGCGAATTTTTTTCTGGATTTTATTCGTGGATTTTGTGTTTCGCTACTATGCGTCAATTTGAAAGCGTAATTGATCTTGTGACGCAACTGGTGTTCCAAAATGGAAATCGAAATTGGTTCACTGTAAGATCAGATTTGATCAGATTCTTTGGGCACCTTTCAACACCACTAGTCCTTCAAAACTGAAGATTTTTTATTTGCAATGATTAGGGGGAGGGGATGAGTGAAGAAGGGAGACTGTTCACATGGATGGAGGAGGGATGGAGGCTGCTGAGAGGCCGCCTTCACTCCAGGAGCTCATGAGATAGAGGCCGCGAATA
>NW_019398862.1:0-3139 GCF_000591075.1 Eurytemora carolleeae
GAATACTTTACTACTGAATTAAGCAATATAGCTATTGAGAGTGAATAACTGTTAATATTGGCAATATATCTGTTAATAATGATAACTGATAAGATTGTCAATCCATCTGTTGTGAATGATTACTTTTTAGATTGGCAATATATCTGTTAAGAATGAATTAATGCTAAGGTTGGCAATACGTCTGTTGAGAATTATTTTAGATTGGCAACATATCTTTTAAGAATGATTACTATTTAGATTTGCAATATGTCTGTTGTGAATGATTACTATTTAGATTGGCAACATATCTGTTAAGAATGAAAACTGTTTAGATTGGCAATATATCTGTTAAGAATGAATACTGTTTAGATTAGGAATGTATCTGTTAAGAATGAATACTATTTAGATTGCCAATTTATCCGTTAAGAATGAATACTGTTCAGATTGGCAATATACCTGTTGAGAATAAATACTGTTTAGTTTGCCAATATATCTTTTGAGAATGAATACTGTTTAGATTGGCAATATATCTGTTAAGAATGATTACTGTTTAGATTGGCAATATATCTGTTAAGAATGATTACTGTTTAGATTGGCAATAGATCTGTAGAGAATGACTACTGTTTAGATTGCCAATATATCTGTTAAAAATTAATACTGTTTAGATTGGCAATATATCTGTTGAGAATGAATACTGTTTAGATTGGCAATATATATGTTGAGAATGAATATTGTTTAGAATGAATACTGTTTAGATTGGCAATATATCTGTTAAGAATGAATATCTTTTAAGATTGGCAATATATCTGTTAAGAATGAAAACTGTTTAGATTGGCAATGTATCTGTTAAGAATGAATGATGTTTAGATTGCCAATTTATCCGTTAAGAATGAATACTGTTCAGATTGGCAATATACCTGTTGAGAATTATAACTGTTTAGATTGCCAATATATCTGTTGAGAATTATAACTGTTTAGATTGGCAATATATCTGTTAAGAATGAATACTGTTTAGATTGGCAATATATCTGTTAAGAAAGAATACTGTTCAGATTGGCAATATATCTGTTGAGACTGAATACTGTTCAGATTGGCAATATATCTGTTAAGAATGAATACTGTTTAGATTGCCAATTTATCTGTTAATAATGAATACTGTTTAGATTGGCAATACACCTGTTGAGAATTATAACTGTTTAGATTGCCAATATATCTGTTAAGAATGAATACTGTTTAGATTGGCAATATATCTGTTAAGAATGAATACTGTTTAGATTGCCAATATATCTGTTAATAATGAATACTGTTTAGATTGGCAATATATCTGTTGAGAATGAATACTGTTCAGATTGGCAATAGTTAATAATGAATACTGTTTAGATTGGCAATATATCTGTTGAGAATGAATACTGTTTAGATTGGCAATATATCTGTTGAGAATGAATACTGTTCAGATTGGCAATATACCTGTTGAGAATTATAACTGTTTAGATTGCCAATATATCTGTTAATAATGAATACTGTTTAGATTGCCAATATATCTGTTGAGAATTATAACTGTTTAGATTGCCAATATATCTGTTGAGAATTTTTAACTGTTTAGATTGCCAATATATCTGTTGAGAATGATTACTACAGTAAAAGATTGATGATAAAACAGAAGGTTGGAGACTCTTTCAGGTAATTCCTCATCTTTAAAGCGATTGAAAGCGTTTTTTCAAGTGACTCTACATGCAAAGATGGCAATGCCCGATTCACTACGATACTCTTGAACCTTAATCTGAGCTGGAAACTTTAGAATGGGATATCCTTAATCCCGATCCGTCAATTAATCTGGAGAATAATAACAAGAGGAGAACAAGCATTATTTAATTCAAGATTAAGATAAAGAGTGGATCAAGTCTTAATCCCGATATCCACCATTCAAAAGTTCCCAGCTCTGATCACAAATCAGGAAGATACCGTCGTTTTTCTGACTCGAATAATTTCTTTATTACTTCTGAAACGCAAGAAATGCTCAATACATATTCACAGAGAAACCGTAAAAGAAAATAAACAGTTTCAAGAATCTAACACCTTAAACTTATTCATACTTGTTAAGACAACGGTTTCAAGGGTACTGTTGTGAATCGGACCTGGCCACTCTTGTAGTTGAAAGTCCCTTTGATAAGTCTACTGTAGAAATATGGACAAGCAATTTAACAGGATGGAGTAATAACGGGCGTTTTAACATATCGGTTTGAAGAAAGCCGCAAAGTTTATGTAAAAATGCACATTGGGCTTACAGAAAGAAAATATTCTATCCACGCTCCCTCCCTGGAACCCCTAGACCCACTGTATAGAGTTGTTAATGCAGACAATAATGTGCACATACCTTATTATAACCCCAAAATATATATCTCGATTGATTGATTGTTTATCTATAAACAGATGGTAAATCCCGTCATGACTTCATGGGAATGAGAAAAACTAAGTATTCAGACAATCATCTTGGTTTGTCTTTATAAAATATTTATTATTGATAATTTTGATAATTTTATTCATAATAAATGCTTTTTAATCTTATTTCTTCTCACATCAATATATAAATTAAAAGTCTGAGTCCAAAGCCAAAATTTGACTTATTGAAAAAAGAGAGATTATAAAATTTTCCTCATTTCTGAATGGTTGATCAAGTTTAACATAAAAATAAGCGAAAAAAATAAGACAAAAAATATGATATTTTGCTTTGTTAAAAAAAAAATTTAGTAAATCTTGAAAAATAACCTTGATCTGAATCCATTTTATTCAGTGTGGATCCAGGATCTGCATCCGCATCAAAATTAAATGGATCCTAAGCACTGGTTTTGTGTGAGCGTTTTTTACTCTTAGAATTGGTTCCACAAGAATCTGAGAAGATCATTATATTAAAAAGGGTTTGTACAATCAATTTGCATTCACCACACTTATCCCATAAGGAGTAACTAAAACTAGTTTAAAAATCGATCGGAAAAATATTTGATAAATTGTTTGCAAGGGATTAAAGTAATTTCAAGCACCCTTTGTTATAATGATTCACAACGGTAGAAGATCTCGGGAGTTGTTTAACTAACAATTTCCTCCATTGGTGACATCAGAAATCCGCAAAACACGTTTACAAAGCTTGTCAGGGTCAAGTTTG
>NW_019398863.1:0-3123 GCF_000591075.1 Eurytemora carolleeae
TTAGATTCAATGTGCAACTTCAGACTTTTTACTTCAGTAGCAACGTATTCACACAGATCGCAAGGATATCTCACACCTAGATGTTTTTTTTCAATGTGTTTCTTCAGATTACTTGGATGAGTTGCAGCATACATACACTGGCCACAGGGATATCTAACCCCTTGGTGCTTACTCTCAATGTGTACCTTCAGATTTATTGCTTTGTTGGCCACGTAGTTGCACAGGTCACAGGGATATCTCACTCCTTTATGTTTAGATTCAATGTGTAGCTTCAGAATTTGTGAATCAGTATAAACGTTTTCACACTGATCACAGGGATACCTCACTCCTTCATGCTTATTTTCAATATGTTTTTTCAGACTACCCGGTGTAGTGGCAGCGTACTCACATAGATTGCATGGATACCTCACTCCTTTGTGTTTATATTCAATGTGTAACTTGAGACTCTGTACACCAGTAGCATTGTATTCACATTGATCACAAGGATATCTCACTCCTTCATGTTTATTTTTGATATGAATCTTCAGATAACTTTGGTTAGATGCAGCATATTCACATTGACCGCAAGGATATCTCACTCCTTCATGTTTAGATTTAATGTGTAACTTCAGACGCTGTACACCAATTGCAGTGTATTCACACTGATCACAGGAATACCTCACGCCTTCATGCTTATTTTCAATATGTTTCTTCAGACTACCTGCTGTAGTGGCAGCGTACTCACATTGATTACATGGATACCTCACTCCTTTGTGTTTAGATTCAATGTGTAGCTTCAGACTCTGAACTTCAGTAGTAGCGTATTCACACTGATCGCAGGAATATCTCACTCCTTCATGTTTACTTCTTTTATGTCTTTTCAAATTACGGGACTTAGTTGCCACAAAATCACATTTTGCACAGGGATAACTTTTATCTCCCAGCTTCCTCTTTTTAAGCCTCTTTTGTTCAGAGAACAGGGGATCTAATTCAATCTTGATATTTTCAACTGAAAAATTAAAAAAAGAGAATTAATAAGATATTAAATTAACCTCAAGTATCTTAAATGTTTTGAAATTTTTAATAATATCTGAAAGTGCAGTCAATTGAGGTAACAAGTTTACAGGTGTATGAGCCCAAAGTTCTGAATAAAATCAAAAATCAATCATCCTAAAAAAATAAATGTAAAAAATCTTTACCCTTAATTTGATTTTCTGTAATTTCCTCTTTTACATCTTCTCCCACTACATACACAGTAAATGTATCCTCTACAGTAGAGATTTCTTCTTTGATGGTAACTTTATCTTCTTCCATAATTTCTGCCATTCTTTTTGAAATATGTACAAAACATGTTATGATTTTAAGACGACTTTTTATAAATCTTTCACATTATTAAGATGACATCTAAACTCTGATTGATTGAATACAGCTCTAATTTCTCCAGAGTAGATTAATCGATTTAACACAGCTCCAATATCTCCACCAGAATAGATTGATTGATTGATTAAACACAGCTCTGATATCATTGGTTGATTGAACAAAGCTCCGATACTCAGAGTAAAATAATTGATTGATTGAGTAAACACAGCACTCATATTTTACAGTAGATTAATTATTTGAACATCATAGTTCCAGTGTCTCCAGAGTTTGAGTAGTTTGGTTGATTAAACATAGCTCCGATATATCTAGAGTAAATTAATTGATTGAACACAGTTCCAATATCTCCAGAGTAGAATAATTGGTTGAACACAGCTCCCATGTCTCCAGAGTAGATTAATTGAACAAACACAGTTCAGATATCTCCCGAGCAGAGTCATTGATTGGTTAAATACATCTCTGATATCTTCACAGTGGATTTATAGATTGATTACAAAGTTTTAATATCGTAAATAGGTTTGAAAAACCATACCAGTAATCTAAAGACCGACTAATTCTTTCAGTTCTGAGACTGTGTACGTTTTACATTTTTCTCCTTTTTGTGAGACGTGATTCTCATTTTCTTGTTGTCCTCTTTCTTCTGGATGTAGATAGAGCCATTCTCATCACTGCTTAAGGTGGTAATGATGTTCTTCTTCTTCAGCTGCCGAACTTCATACAGGAGATTGCTTCGAGTCTTTGTTAAGTGGAAGTTCAGGTAACAATTAATGTTTTTATCCCCTCCAGTTCGAATTGAGTTAATCAGATTTTGCCATGGTGAAACATTTGTTCGCCTCCATATTTTTATAATAATACTTCCAGTGGGCAGACGATGACAGGCTTGCATAATGCACATCTTCTCTTGGTACCTTTACCTTGTATTTCTTGTTTATGATATCTGTCACCTGATCAGGATCCTAATTCTTCATCAGATTTGATGAGCGAAGGGCTACTTGAATCAGACTTAGAACAGGATAAGAGCAGGGAACCCTTTAGTTGACGCTGCTTGATTTCATCAATCTCATCATTTGCTTCTCTGTTCCTTATTCCCTCATCACTTGTGGCACTTCTACTCTCTAGATCTTCCACTTTTTGTCTCAGGAAGTGCACCGCTTTAACGAGTTCGTTGATAACAATGCCAATATCAGATGTATAAGGAGACTTGTCAGCCTTTTCCCCAAACCCAAGACCCTTGAGTTTCTCCAGGATTAAATAAATACTAATAACTTCCTTTTTTACTTCAGAGTTAGGTTGAATGTTGTTCTTTTCTTATACTTTCTTGACTTTATTTCTAACTGTAGTGGCAGCGAATTCACATTGATCACATGGATATCTCACTCCTTAATGTTTAGATTTAATGTGTCTCTTCAGATCACTTGCTGTAGTTGCAGCTTACTCACATTGATCGCATGGATATCTCACTCCCTCATGTTTATTTTCAATATGTATCTTCAAATTACCTGATTTAGTGGCAACGTATCCACAATGAGAACAAGGATATCTCACTCCTTCATGTTTACTTTCAATATGTATTTTCAGACTACATGCTCGAGTGGCAGCGTATTCACATTGATCGCAAGGATATCTAACTCCTTCATGCTTATTTTTAATATGTATCTTCAAAATACCTGCTGTATTGGCAGCATATACACATTGTTCGCATGGATACCTCACTCCTTTATGTTTAGATTCAATATGCTGTTTTAGAATCCATGCCGTATTGGCAGC
>NW_019398864.1:0-3150 GCF_000591075.1 Eurytemora carolleeae
CCCCCCAGCAGGAATAGGGTTAATATTAATTTAATAGATTGACTAAAGTATTTAAAGAATGGAGAAGGTTGAATGTAAATAGAATACACCCAACATAAATATTAACAAGCAGAATTAAAACAGCCATTGCTTGAATATATTTAGGATACAAGCTCTCATCTTACAAAAACCAATGAGAGTTTTGTCAATTACTTCTTAAAACTAAATATCTAAACAAGTGCTTTACAGTTTTTGAATGTTTATGTTTGGCCTACGAAAAAGTATAAGTGAGTTAATGTGAAAAAATAAAAGGCAGGGTTTGTGACACTTTTAAGTATGACCCAGTCTATGTGCGGGACTAGAATACAGAAAAACATTAAGTAAAAAACATTTTGCCACCAACTCTGATTTTCTTATTATCTAAGCAATCTAATGTCGTAGACCTTACATATTTCAAACTATAAGTACTTTTAGATCAATCAATTGAAGCTTGAAAGGCTTACGCCGTACGGAAATATTGACATATAACCCAAATTTTGATTTTGGGGCAGTTTACACCAATCCTACGCCGTCAGGCTACTACTCAATTTTTCTTCAAATTGTTGTAGATTAAATAGAATCTTAAAACTATTACTCATCTCAATAGCTCTTTGGAGGCAGCATCATATGGTAATATGCAATATTTTACTTTTTATATAAAAGGAATTGAGTCTTTGTCACAAACTATGATTTTCTAATCTCTATATTTTTTAATTCCAATGCCGTAGACCTTCGATATTTCAAACTATGAATTCTGTTAGATGAAAAAAGTTTGAAATATCAAAGGTTTACACCATCAGGTGGAAAAAATATAGGTATTAGCAAATCAGAGTTTGTTACAAAGACTGAATTCCTTTACTTTGATTTTTAAATGTTATAAATAAAAGTTCTCTTACAGTAAGATCTTAAACAATTAATGGGTTATGAATAGATGCTTTAAATACCTTTTTAATATTATCAAGGAAAAGCTGACTATTTTAATTATTTATCTATCCATCTAACTGTCTTATATATCAGCAAGAAAATGTATATATTATTTTAAATTTTTTTATGTGATTCATTACTCTTAAATTTTCTAATTAATCCTGAAAAGCGTAATTTACACGATCTAATATGATGTGGGACACCCTGTATAGTCTAATATGATGTGGGACATCCTGTATAATCTAATATGATGTGGGACACCCTGTATAATCTAATATGATGTGGGACACCCTGTATAATCTAATATGATGTGGGACACCCTGTATAATCTAATATGATATGGGACATCCTGTATAATATAATATGCATGGGACACCCTGTATAATCTAATATGATGTGGGACATCCTGTATAATCTAATATGATGTGGGACATCCTGTAAAATCTAATATGATGTGGGACATCCTGTATAATCTGATATGATGTGGGACACCCTGCATAATCTAATATGATGTGGGACATCCTGTATAATCTAATATGATGTGGGACATTCTGTATAATCTAATATGATGTGGGATACCCTGTAAAATCTAATATGATGTGGGACATCCTGTTTAATCTAATATGATGTGGGACATCCTGTATAATCTAATATGATGAGGGACACCCTGTATAATCTAATATGATGTGGATCACCCTGTATAATCTAATATGATATAGACATCCTGTATAATCTAATATGATGTGGGACACCCTGTATAATCTGATATGATGTGGGACACCCTGTATAATCTAATATGATGTGGGACACTTTGTATAATCTAATATGATGTGGGACACCCTGTATAATCTAATATGATGTGGGACACCCTGTATAATCTAATATGCATGGGACACCCTGTATTATGTAATATGATGTGGGACACCCTGTATAATCTAATATGCAAGGGGCACCCTGTATAATCTAATATGATGTGGGACCCCCTGTATGATCTAATATGATATGGAACACCCTGTATAATCTAATATGATGTGGGACACCCTGTATAATCTAATATGATGTGGGACACCCTGTATAATCCAATATGATGTGGGACACCCTGTATAATCTAATATGCAAGGGGCACCCTGTATAATCTAATATGATGTGGGACACCCTGTATAATCTATGAAACTCTGTTTACCCAATGTTGTATAAAATAAAAACAAGGTATGCAAGCTTAAATTGAAGCTTAACTCGTCTATGCCCAAATATGGATCTTTGTTTACTCTTAACATTCATATAGTCCCCCCCTCTTTTATCTTCCTTTACCCCNTTTTTTTTTTAACAATCCGTCAAATTTTGAAATGTTCGTATTGACTCTAATAGCTAACGAGATCGCGCCCTGTGGTAGTGGCATAGAAAATTCAGGGAATTGTATCCGTGTGATGGCCGTGTGGACTGATACAGTTTGAGACAAAGTTGTAAGAGTACGGCATTTACTAGTTGGCTACACTGCATTTTTTTACAGCACATCTTTAAATTTTACAACATGTAATTTTTATAATTTCAGATTTGTTACAAAACATCTAAATTTTGGTTTGTTATGATTCACAACGTTTTTTAGTATTTTCATACATTAAATTTTTAATTAATATTGTGGAAGACGAGACCTGGCGGCCTCCTTACACAAAGGCCGAGAACAAAGAAGAGAGCTTGAGAATCCTACGTGGCATTCTCTCAAGTAATAATGTGATTTCTTCCGACATATTTTCCTGTTCTATTGTTATCCTTATAAGCTAAATATATACTCAAGAAAGATTCCTTGTGTTATTGGAGACCGACGCGACATCCTCCATATTGGTGACCCCGACCTTGAACATATATACAGTGTTCCGGAATTCTATCAACACGAGGGAGAACGAGTGAATTCTATCAACACGAGGGAGAACAAGTGAATTCTGTCAACACGAGGGAGAACGAGTGATTCCTATCAACATGAGTGAGGATGAAGGAAATCTTTTAGCCCCTGCTGCTCACTACGTTACAAAGGTAGCCGTCAAGCTTCCAGATTTCTGGTCTGACGATCCTGATCTCTGGTTCATTCATGCCGAGTCTGCATTCCATAATGCTCAGATTACGCAGTCGAGAACAAAATTTGATCATGTTGTGCAAAAACTCCCGCAGAACATCATGGTGTCCGTACGTGGCCTGATTCTTAGTTCGTCT
>NW_019398865.1:0-1141 GCF_000591075.1 Eurytemora carolleeae
ATGAAAAGTAAAGATGGGTTTTCTGAAAATACAGTTTAAAATTATATTTTGCGCTTGCTTGTAAAAATCAATGAACAATTAAAAAATTTTTTTTTCATTACTTGGAATTGAGTCTTTGCCACAAAATCAAAAAAAATATATCTTTGCAACCTGTTGGTGTAAACCTTTGCTATACAAAACTTAGATCATTTGATCTAATAGAAGTCTTAGTTTGGTATATGTAAGGTCTACGGCATAAGGTTGCAAAGGTAGGGAAAAAAATAAGAGTTTTTGGCAAAGACTCGATTCCTTTGTTTTATGATTCTAGAAAAAATTCCTCTCCATTATTTAATTTCTCCATGTTGAGCTGCGGTCTATTCAAAATATCTTGAATAATATGTTGTGCCATTTCTACAATACAATTGTACAAATTCAAAATAGGAAAAGCAAGATTAATGACAAAGATAGAAAATACGGAAAGGGCAAATTTGAACATTGAACATGAATAATTAAGGTAGAACTTGAACAGACCGTAAGGAGGTCATAGTTTCGTTACTACTACGACTTTGTGACCATGTAGCTTCACTAATTTTGATTTAAATATTATGAGAGAGGAAAATTGGTTACTTTCAAAATGATGTAAGGGGGGGGGGGAGACTCTAATTTCTACATCCTCTGTGTTCTCATAAGTGTTTTCTTAACGAATTCTTTCCTCTCCATTTGAAAGGAGGGAGGGAGGGACAACATCGCCGCGATGAGCCTAAAAAATTGGTTAACAGCAACGAGCCTTCACATTGTACACTATACAGTTTACTAAAACGCACAGTTTATTTCACAGAAAGAACATTTACGGAGTGAATTTAGTTCAATTTAAATAAACAATGATTAGATTTAGATTATTTAATTAAAAAATATTTTGCAATAAACTATTTTTTATTTAATGGTGGCAGGGGTATTCCTACCTCATGGTGGCATCGGTATCCCTCCCTCGCTGAGTAAGAAAAATGTTTGAAAGTCAACATTGAGAATATGGTGATCAGTCATTCTTAACAGCTGAGGGTAAACAAAGCAAGAAAATAATGGAGGAATAATTAAATCTGTAGCACGGGCTTATCTTAGGCAAGAGGGAACAGGAGGGTGGAGAGGGGGGGTGGAGGGGGAG
>NW_019398865.1:1711-3117 GCF_000591075.1 Eurytemora carolleeae
ACAATTATAGTGTCTTTATCAAGTATCTAACGGGAAAATTGTAGAAACAAGTAGCAAATATAATTTATAAAAGTAGAAAATATAATTTATAAAAGTAGAAAATATAATTTATAAAAGTAGAAAATATAATCTATAAAAGTAGAAAATATAATTTATAAAGAAAAAAAAATTTATAAAAGTAGAAAATATAAATTATAAAAGTAGAAAATATAATTTATAAAAGTAGAAACTATTAACTAACCTAGCAAAATATTAATTATTCTGTCATATCACAGTTTTCCTAAATTTATTTCTTCTTGAATAATATATTCCCCCCCCCCATCCCCTTCTTTCAATTCCCTTGATTTAAAACTGAACGATGTCCATTAAAACCCAATATCAATTTTTTACTAAGATTAACATTTTTAATGAATCGTTTTGATTTGATAGTTTTTTCAAAACATTTGTTTCTCGTTAACTTTTTATATTTTTCTACAATAAAAGCTCTAAAAGTAATATTGTGTCTAGACTGAATTTAAACAGATGTGTTTCTAAATGTTTAAAAGAACAACGGGAATTAAAAATCCCAAAAACTTTGTTCAGAAATTAATTTATAGGAAAAGTAAAATATATCTATTGAAATTATTAACGATTGCTAAAGTTTTTCTAACAAAGGAATTGATTCCTTGCCACAAACTCCCATTTTCTAATCCTTATTTATTTTGCAGCCCAGTGTCTTAGACCTTAAATTTCAAACTATTCATTTTGCTTGATCAAATATTCAAAATTTGTAACATCAAAGGTTCTCGTTGTCAGGTTGCAAAGATATAGGGATAAGATACTTGAGTTTGTGGTAAAGACTCAATATATTTCAAGCTATATGATTAAATAAAAATTTTCATGATTGAAAAACAAGCCAAATTTACTGCCTGCCCCTTTAACAAGTTCAACAGCAAGAGATGGTTTACAATTTTTCGTATGTGATTATTTTTTTTTTCTATTTCAGTAAAACCATTTATTTCTTTTTTATATTTATGGTTCAATCTGTTCATGTTTCGTGTTAAACACACTAACAAGAGTAAATAGCGTAGATTTATTAAGCCCGGAAGACGCCTTATCAAAGTCATCAAATTCAATTTAACCCCTTAATGGAAAGATGAAGAAATATAACCATTTCAAGCCAAGATGTAGAAATATAATCCTTTTATGCCAAGATGTAGAAATATAATCCTTTCATACCAAGATGTAGAAATATAATCCTTTCATGCCAAGATGTAGAAATATAATCCTTTCAAGCCAAGATGTAGAAATATAATCCTTTCAAGCCAAGATGTATAGAACATAAGTAAACGGATATAGGATACAAGATACAGAATTCAGGTAGAGCTGAAAGAATGAATGAAAGGATGAAAGGATGAATGAATAAA
>NW_019398866.1:0-3190 GCF_000591075.1 Eurytemora carolleeae
CTAGGTTCTAAAAATTTTATCCACACGTAGAACTTCCTACTTATAGAGGGTGGCTGATTTCATATGGACTGACCCAAAAGCTTTAATCGTAAAAATTACATTATTTTAATTTTTAAACCGTAAAACCATAAAATACTGAAAAAGAAAACACTATATGACCCCTGTAGAGACAATGCCGAATTTCTGTCAAAAGGTCTTTTTAAATAACATAAACACTAAGTTTTGCGAATCTGAACCCGTAAAAGACCTCTCTCATTTTCATACGCGCAAACATGGAAGTTTATATTGGCACGTGTAAACTCACGTGCAGTCAAAACATGGAATTTTATATTGGCACCTGTAAACTCACTTGCAGTAAACATGGAAGTTTATATTGGCACGTGTAAACTCACGTGCAGTAAACATGGAAGTTTATATAGGCACGTGTAANACATGGAAGTTTATATTGGCACGTGTAAACTCACGTGCAGTAAACATGGAAGTTTATATTGGCACGTGTAAACTCACGTGCAGTAAACATGGAAGTTTATATTGGCACGTGTAAACTCACGTGCAGTAAACATGGAAGTTTATATTGGCAAGTGTAAACTCACGTGCAGTAAACATGGAAGTTTACATTTGCACGTGTAAACTCACGTGGAGTAAAAAAAGCAAAATAACTTCAACCAACTACACTGACCACACACAACGTTTGATACTTTAGTACAGGGGCTGTAGACCTTTGATATTTAAAACCTTGAATTAACATGAATATGTTGAGAAGATAAAGGAATAAGAAAATTGGAGTTTTCTGTAAAAAAAAACAGTTCTTTTTATCTCAAATCTTTTTAATGTTTTACAGCAGAACACAATAGTTTGAATCTCTAATTTGTAGATGGTCTTAGGTTTAAGTGGTTAATATTTGTTTAAAATAACCTCTTAAAGTACTGGTACATGGCAGGGGGATATAAAGAGATTGTGGCCTATTCATACAGTAAAAACATTAATAATGAAGTACGCTTTCGGAGTACATGTGTTTGGGGGGAGGTTTTGTATCTTAAATTTTACTCAGTTTTCTCAAAGTGTTTAGGCCAGCACTTATAAATCCGCTGACTTTAATGGTTTAGAATAGTTTTTTAGAGCTATAGTCTTAAAAGAGATTTCGTCAAGTGGAGTTCAATAAAAAGATGGACCCGCCCAGTTCCCAATGATACCCTTTAAACCTGTACCTCACCAATAATGTGGATGATAACAATATTATCAATTTTCAGTTAGAAATATGAGTATACATCATTCGATATATAACACAATATTTCAATAACACAATATTAGTTTCAATTTTTAGATTGTTGCTGCTTCAAGTTTTTTTTTAAAAATGTAATTTAAAATAAAGAAAAAAGGTTTTATTCTTTAGCTAAATATTACCGAGATCCATGCAGCCCTGAGTTGGGACAAACATGTTAGGGTTTGAACAATTTCATAAAAGTAGTCGAAATAAATATCAGTTAATGCCAGTCTCAACCAACTAACCTTTGTATGCTTTATCTATAAATGATTCCAAATGGTTTTACACGGACTCTCGTAAGTGCAGCTCTCCATTTAAAACAAGAAATGACGAATTCACAACGGAACCCATACCTGTATAATGATCAATAAAGAAGTCGTTTGTAAAGCTCGAAAGGTTTTAAATTCTGATTATTTCCTCCATTGTTTCAAAGCAAACTCCGCAAGTCACGTTCTCTGCTTAAGTAAAAATAAATATTTATAGACTCTTGAAAGTGGAGTACATTGCCTGCACATTGTACAATTAGTAAAGGATTAGCGTACATCATCACTCTATATACTATTACCTCGTTGGTAAATGGTCATATTACACTTTTCATTAATAAACAATTATTTAAGTTGATTCGCCAATTAAAGAAAGCAGAAGTAATCTCGACTTTTTCTATAAATCGTAAATTACTGCTTATTCAACGATTTAGATGATCATAATATCTTTTTTGTTTAAATCCTTTTACTAATTACCTTTTTCTTTCATATAACAGTTTATATAGTGTGCTTTACTTTAAGAATCTACAAGAACTGTATATCTACAAAAATGAAAAATAGATGAGAATTTTGCCAATTACTTCTTTTAAAAACTGAGGTTAAACGGAAATGCTTTCTGATTCCAAAATGTACTGAGCTAAGGCTACAAAAAGTAAAATTCTGAATTTAACTGAAAGACCAAGGCGTGCTGAACTTCAAAGTTGAATCAGTCCTTAAAATTAATGGAATTTTTTATAGCAGTCTGGATCTATGTGCCACAAATAGATACCTGTGCTGTGAAATAATAAAACGAAGTTGCAAAAACAATATAAAATAAAAATTCCTTTTTTATATATTTTATTATTTACATTGTTTAGTATTTACAATAATTCTCATTCATACATATTACAGATTAACAATCTAGGATATTTTTTAGTAATTATTTGAAACACATCTTATTGACTCATTCATCACAGCTGTATCATGAACATTGTTTACAAAATATTTTTTTTATTTAATTTAAGGGAAAAGTGAAATTTTTTTGTAAAAGGACGCTTTTTTTATTTGGTTGTTTGCTGAATTTAGATTTTTCTATTTGAGTGTCAATGCCTTGTATAACTAGTTAGAATCAAGGGCAGTGCCAAAGTATAACTAGTTAGGACCGTGTGCAGTGTCAAAGTATAGCTATTTAGGACCGTGTGCAGTGCCAAAGTATAACTAGTTAGGACCGTGTGCAGTGTCAAAGTATAGCTATTTAGGACCGTGTGCAGTGCCAAAGTATAACTAGTAAGGACCAATGGCAGTGCCAAAGCATAACTAGTTTGGAACAAGGGTATTGCCAAAGTATAAATAATAAGGACCAAAGGCAGTGCCAAAGTATAAATAATAAGGACCAAAGGCAGTGCCAAAGTATAACTAGCTAGGACCGTGTGCAGTGCCAAAGTATAACTAGTTAGAACCGTGTGCAGTGCCAAGGTATAGCTAGTTAGGACCCAGTGCAATGCCAAAGTATAACTAGTTAGGACCGTGTGCAATGCCAAAGTATAACTAGTTAGGACCGTGTGCAGTGCCAAAGTATAACTAGTTAGGACCGTGTGCAGTGCCAAAGTATAACTACTTAGGACCGTGTGCAGTGCCAAAGTATAACTAGTTAGGACCAAGGGCAGTGCCAAAGTATAACTAG
>NW_019398867.1:0-1664 GCF_000591075.1 Eurytemora carolleeae
TAGCCCGCCAAACGGCTGGATCGAATTTTTTGTGGTCACTCATGGGTGGCCGAAGGGTGTTATAGGCTAAAAGAATTCGAAATTTTTTTCTTCAATTTTTTTTTTAAATATTTTTTTTCCAACATTTTTAAAACAATTTTTTTCTACGGGCAATGCCGGGCCCTTCAGCTACTTATTAATAAAAAGGGATTCTAATGTGTCCAACATTTTAGCTTGTTCTTGACTTTCTCAGTTGTTATTAGGACGCACTTATTTCGACGCACTTCTAAGGATGCGCTTTTATTGAAGACATACATGAAGGACGCGCATTGAGGATGTATTATCTTTAAGTCAATATAGAGGACGTATTATCTTTAAGTCAATATTGAGGACGTATTATCTATAAGTCAATATTGAGGACGTATTATCTATAAGTCAATATTGAGGACGCATTATTTATAAGTCAATATTGAGGACGCATTATCTAAAAGTCAATGTTGAGGACGTATTATCTTTAAGTCAATATTGAGGACGTAATATCTTTAAGTCAATATTGAGGACGTATTATCTTTAAGTCAATATAAAGGATGTATTATCTATAAGTCAATATTGAGGACGTATTATCTTTAAGTCAATATAAAGGACGTATTATCTATAAGTCAATATTGAGGACGTATTATCTTTAAGTCAATATAAAGGACGTCTTATCTTTAAGTCAATATAGAGGACGTATTATCTATAAGTCAATATAGAGGACGTATTATCTTTAAGTCAATATTGAGGACGTATTATCTCTAAGTCAATATAGAGGACGTATTATCTTTAAGTCAATATAGAGGACGTATTATCTTTAAGTCAATATTGAGGACGTATTATCTTTAAGTCAATAAAAAGGACGTATTATCTATAAGTCAATATAGAGGACGTATTATCTTTAAGTCAATATTGAGGACGTATTATCTATAAGTCAATATAGAGGACGTATTATCTATAAGTCAATATAGAGGACGTGTTATCTTTAAGTCAATATAGAGGACGTATTATCTATAAGTCAATATTGAGGACGTATTATCTTTAAGTCAATATTGAGGACGTATTATCTATAAGTCAATATTGAGGACGTATTATCTTTAAGTCAATATTGAGGACGCATTATCTATAAGTCAATATTGAGAACGCGCAAAAGCGTGGCATTATTATTTCATCTGTATACAGTAAGACCAAAAAATTTACTTTTTGACTCAAGTTAGGATTTTAAACAGTCCATTTATCTTTATAAGTTGATTTTAAAACTATACCATCCTAGCTTTTATAGAAGAATTTGTTAAGCGGATATCAGAAGATATATATATATAAATTACATATATCAAATATATATACTTGTTTTGACTGCCTGTTTGCTTGTTTTTGTTCCAATAAACATCAAAACGGCTGAATCGGTCGGGCCCAAATTTTGTGTGGGACCCCAAGGAATGTTTATGAATGATCAACATCTCAAAAATTTGGGTTTAAAAGTTTTTGTTTTTTGTAAAATTTTTAAATTGCGCGAAAAAATATTACTTCGCAAAAAAAGACACACAAGGTTTTCGCGAAAATATTTTCGCAAAATGCGAAACTTTTGCGAAAATATTTTTTTGCAAAATGTTTATTTCGCGAAATCGTTGGATAAATTTTCAGATGTTGAC
>NW_019398867.1:1941-3101 GCF_000591075.1 Eurytemora carolleeae
TATCCTACATTCTACCAATCATAGACTAGGGATATTCAAAACATGTTTATATATCCTACATCCTACCAATCATAGACTAGGGATATTCAAAACATGTTTATATATCCTACATCCTACCAATCATAGACTAGGGATATTCAAATCATGTTTATACATCCTACATCAATCAGTCAAATCTTTTTTTCTAATTGTAAAGAAAATGGAAACTATAAAATCTATTTCTACAGGTTTTGAAGAAAAAAATAATTATTGACCAATTTTCAAAAAGTGATTTTCTGTATTACTAAAATTGTTGCAAAGGTTTAGTTTGTAAATATTATAATGAAGGAAGTTGATGTAATTCAAAACATTAAAAACCAGGATTCTCAAGAAAATAGATAAAGAAAAATGCAGGAATTGTAAATTGGCTAAAAGGTTTCCGGGATTTTTACCTGAATTGAATTTTTGTGTGATTTTAGAAATGAAAGTTAGGTTAATCACGTGATTTCCATGTAACTGTCTTTAAGCCGTCAATATATGGATTTAAGGTAGATTTAGATCCTCAGTTCTCCAGTACCTTTCATCAGTTCTCCAGTACCTCTGATCAGTTCTCCAGTACCTCTCATCAGTTTTCCGGTACCTCTCATCAGTTCTCCTGTACCTCTCATCAGTTCTCTTGTCCTCTCAACACTTCTCTTGTACCTCTCATCAGTTCTCCATTACCTCTCATCAGTTCTCATGTACCTCTCATAAGTACCTCTGTACCTCTCTCCCATACGCTTCATCAGTTCTACGATACCTCTCCAGTGCTCCAGTGAATCATATATATATCAGTGAAATCTATCTATATATCTTTATGGATTTCATTATATATTTATGAATTTTACTACAGAACACCAATTTATATCCATTGCATACAACTTTTTGAAGGGAAAGCGCTTGGTAACATCGACTGAACTAGTTACACCGTAAACTTTTAAATTGAAGTATTCAAATCTAAGTTCTAACCCGGATGAATTCACCAGAAGATAATTAAGAAAAGAGTCAGCTATGTTCGAGGACTTAAATTAACCCCAAGTGGGGAGTTAAACTAAGCACATTATGATCAGATTTAAATTTAAAAGTTTTGACCTTAGATCATTGCAGATAATAATGTTTGGATATCTGATCAGGAGAAGAAA
>NW_019398868.1:0-3123 GCF_000591075.1 Eurytemora carolleeae
AATTTATTATTTATTTAAGGATGCTAAATAGAGAATGTATATTTATGGATTTCTTTGATGGTCACGATATTTGGCATTTTCTTGGAGGATCAGGTCATTTCATAATACAGGCTGATTTATAAAAGTCGATAACATGACATTTGATAATTAAAGAAATTGATTATCTCCAGCATTGTTAATCTATCTCTTCTTAAGGAGGTTGTCAAATATCTTCCAAACTTCGAACCCGATATTTGGACAATTTGACTTTTTTACACCACATGGAGGACGAATTTAGTATCTTAAAACCTAGAATCGTATTGTACTAAAATGCCGTATTTTTACACTGTTTGGCCTGTTTAAGGGAAGCCTGGAATCTTTTTTTCTGGGTCAAGCCATTGTTGCTTCGGGAATTATCAAATGTCAGACAGTAAATTAGAAATTGGAAGATTTTCTTATTTAATATTGCAAATTTTCATCCAATTAAGCACACAAGAAAAAAAATAGACTTCTAGAAATTACCCAGTACATACAGCCATAATTTTACGGATTTTAATTTCTGGTCTGACTTTGCAAACTCGTAACTCCTCTTCTAATTTTCGTCACAAACAGAAAGCATTAGGATTTTAAACTTGTCTCCTGAAAAAGAAGTTATGTATAGAAACATAGAAGATTTCTCAAAATGGACGTAGAGGGTTACCCACAAAGGATGAGACTTCAGAGACGACTGTATCGAATTCTTACTTTCTGTTTCCTTATATTCATATAAAATATATATATTAAATAGTTTATGGAAAACATTTCTTTATAATTTTGTCTAATGTTAATGGACCATTTCTGAAGAAATAATTAGTTATCATTAATGAAATCATTAATGATTAATAATCNTCTCTCTATTCCAAGGTTTTCTGGTTCTCACTGTATGTTTTCCTAGAATAACAGGCAACCAGGATATCTGTTATTACAATGATTTGTGTCGGCGTCCCCTGGGAGTTATTCGAGATTTTAATCACGTGTTCAGGTAATAATCTAGGCTGCTCAAAGACCGTAATAATAGTAAAAAAAAAGTAAAGTAAAAAGCTATTTATTTATGAAATATATTAAAAACAAAGAAAATTAAGTGTTTCAAGAGAAAATATTTAAAAACCTCTAAAAGTAGAGGTTGTGGGAATATTTCCCCCCAATTCTAAAAAAATGGCAATGGCTTTTAATCTATACCACAGAATTACGCTTTAATTTGCAAATGAAGATGTCACAAAATGTTGTATTTTCTTAAAATTCAAAATTATCTTATACTTCGCCAAAATCTTGTTTTTAAAACAAATTTGTTGTTAAAAAAGCATAAACTATTTCTACGATATACTTTTTAAAAAACAGATTGCGATGTTTGGTTTGTAAAAAAGAATTTTCCAGATTTCCGACACATTTTAAGAAATAGGTTGAGATCAAGTTGGATACCGTTCAAAAAAGTCTACAGCGATAACCAGAAAACTCAGAAATTGAAAATAGATTAGGTTATAAATAGTCCAATGAACATGAGGCACAGCAATTGTGCAGTGTAAACAGACCCATTTTAATTAACTAGTGGTTTAATAACGTACTAGTTAAGCTATTTGCTTTATAACAACATTGCTTCAGTATTGCTTTAATATCGTCTTCATATTCTAAAGTTTTCTTGCTATCACTGTACAATACAATCTTTGTAATTAATTGAATTAAAAAATCCACAATTGTTTTGTGTTACAGTAACCTGGGATACTGTGTGTTTGGTATTCTCTTCATGTTGATAGTTTACTTAAAGAAATGGAAATATACAACATTCTTTCAAGACAACAAAACTATACAGGATTGTACACTGTACACTGTTAATTTTACACTTAACATTTTCCAAACACTGTTAATTATTCAGGTTTCACTGTTAATTGTTCACTGTACACTGTTAATTCTACAATTAACACTTTCCAAACACTGTTAATTCTACAGTTTCACTGTTAATTGTTCACTTTACAGTGTACACTGTTAAATTTTTACTTAACATTTTACTACACTGTTGATTCTACAGTTTACCCTAATAATTGTTCACCTTATACTGTTTATTGTTCACTTAACACTTTACATACACTGATAATTCTACAGATTACACTGTTAATTGTTCATTTAACACTTTAACAAAACAAAACTATTCAGGATTGCACTCATTACACTGTTAACTTTGTACTTAACACTTTACATTCACTGTTAATTCTTCACGTTGTACTGTTAATTGTTTACCTTACACTGTTAATTGTTCACTTAACTCTTTTATACACAACAAAAATATACAGAATTTCTGTAGTACACTGTTAATTTTACTCTTTACACTGTTAATTGTACATTTTACACTTTACACTTATAATCGTATGCTTTACACTATCATTGTCATTGCTTTATCCGAATTTAAGTCTGAGAAGCAACGATTATATTCTGAACAGTTCTTTAAATTGTATTATTCGGAAAAGGATTTTAATTAAAAGTACAATGTACAATGTAGGAGGTAGAATACGGAGTACCGCAGCAGTACGGAATCTACTTTTCTATGGGGTTGGCACTCTTTATGGAGGTAGACATTGCAGTACAACAACATTGTATACTGTATTTATAAGAATCATGTTTATTTCAGGGTGTTATGTCAGGTAGTTACCATGTCTGTCCGACCAACATAACTTTCCAATTTGATACAACATTTATGTATCTCATGTGTATCCTTATGTTCCTTAAACTATATCAGGTACTTAAACATTCATATTTCTTATGTAGATATTATATACTCTTCATTTTTCATAATTTCTGTATACTCATGTTTTTATTGTATAAACATGTCATTCATAATTTGAATCACAATAGGTAAATTACACTTTTTTAAATCGTTAAACTTTATTCTTTATACTTAGATGCGCCTTTGCCATACATATACATCTTAGGTGCGCCATGCGGACGTTTCTGCTAATGCAGTGGGTGTTTTCTTCGGGCTAGGAGTCTCTCTAATTCTTGAAACTGTCTCAATTTTCTACAGTGGTCCGTGGTTCTGGGCCTTCTTCTGTACAGTAAGTATTTACATAGAGGAGTTTTCATTTTTTAAGGATCAATTTGTATTCGTAAAGGCTT
>NW_019398869.1:0-563 GCF_000591075.1 Eurytemora carolleeae
AAAGGATGTTAGCTACTTTCCCAAAGGATTTTTATGAAGTCCCAACTTCCCAAATGTGCAATTTCTCAAGCAGCAACTCCCAAAGTTTGTCCTAGCGTTCATCGTTCATCCATTGTTCAGTAAAATCGTCCGTTCTGTAAAAAACAATAGTTTTTTTCCGAAAAATTTCATTCTGCAGTAAAACTAACTATTTTACAATTTGTTCCAAAACATCACTCTTTTTGTAAATTAAAATCTTTTGGAAATTTGTTTGTTAGGTAAAAATATCGATAGTTTTTTCAAAATCTTTAAGAAAATTCATTCGTTCAAGTTCGTACGAACAAATTTAAATCGTTCAATTTTTTCATTTTTCTGAAAGATCCAAGTCCATCTTTTTTCTCTGAACTACATCATTGTTCACAAAAAATTTCGTTGATTCACAAAAACCATGCTGAACATTATATCCGGCTTTTTTTCCTTTAATAAAACAATTTCTTAGAATTGGCTAATACTTGATAACTATAATGTTGATATTATACCTTGGTATTTTCTACACCCCCCCCATGCGTAGCATGTACCGGCTC
>NW_019398869.1:997-3104 GCF_000591075.1 Eurytemora carolleeae
AACTTTGGGCCCCTCTCTCCTATCCCTCGCCCCTCTCTTTGGTCCTTCTAGTTCCCTCAGTACAGCCCCCCCCTTCACCATTATCTACAAAAGAGTTGTTTAGTTTGCTCAAATTCTGTTCTATATTTTGCTAAGTCTATTTACTCACAATTTTAGTACAGCAGGGTCCGTAAAACTGTGAAAAAGGAAGATGCCATTTCTGAAATCTAATCGTAGATACAATAGAAATTCAGCTAAAACCAGGGAGTAAGGATTAGAAGGGAGATATAACTGACGCGGTTCGCCAGCTGATTATACATGCTTTGCAGACGGGTACTCCATTAGAAATATTTGTCTGATGTACATTTACCGCGTATACAATAACCTATTCTGAATATTTCATATACAAATGGGTACCCGTCTGCAAAGCATGTATAATCGTATCAAATTATGAAATTTGAAAAATGTCAACCTACTAGCCCATTGTGGTGTACCTACGCTACATTCATAAAACGCTACCAGATAAAACGCTACATTCATAAAACGCTACCAAATTAAACGCTACCAGATAAAACGCTAGTAAAGAAAAAAATGCTTCTCTTGTCATTTTTATATTTGCATGTTCATAAGTTCATAATAGAATATGTAAACATTAATTTGAATTTTTGTTTAATTAACTGACTTAATATATAAATTGAACATAACAATATATCTTATTTTACTTTACACGTTTATTCATAAAATTCTTTTTAATTGTCAATATGCTGCAAATTTAAATCTAATTAAATCATTGTCGAACTATCAATTGCATAATTCAGACAAGAAACCTATTTAGGATTGAGAATAAGTTAACTTTTTATGTGTTATATTTTTATATTAAGTTCGACTCTAATATTATGATATTTTGATAGAGTATAGCTTTTTTTCTTTACTAACGTATTTTCTGGTAGCGTTTTATGAGTGTAGCGTTTTATGAGTATAGCGTTTTATGAGTGTAGCGTTTTATGAGTATAGCGTTTTATGAGTTAGCGTTTTATCTAGAAGCGTTTTATGAGTGAAGCGTTTTATCTGGTAGCGTTTTATGAATGTAGCGTTTTATCTGGTAGCGTTTTATGAGTGTAACGTTTTTCTAGTATGACCCCCATTGTCACCCCCACGGGTGCCCATGGGTGCCCATGGGTGCCCATGGGTGCCCATGGGTTCCCTTAACAAATGTCAGCCAACTTGGTCCAGCCGTTTGGCCAGCTAATAACAAACATATTTACACTTTACAGAGTGTCCCATATCATATTGGATTATCTACTTTACAGAGCGTCCCATATCATATTGGATTATCTTTCACCAAGTTTTAACGCCAAACTACGTTGCACGTAATACTCGAGAAACTTATTACTTTCTGCAGGCAAATTTTTATATTAGCTTAAGACAATATTTTGAATAAATAATTTATTTTAAAATTATGATTAGTCCCGCGCGAAAAACGCAATTTAAAGCTGTAAACGCTCTAATATGATGTGTATACAAATAAAAACAAAAACTTTTATTTAGATGAATCTGTGTACACTGCACAATCAGGGGCGTACGTAAGCTTTAGTGTAAGGGAAGCACCTTTTTTGTGCACCCCCTAGAAGGTTTTGTGCCCCCCCTCCTCCCCTAAAACCCCATATATTAGTTTTTTATCTACTTTCATTGTTAGCCTTTGCTTGGTTAGATATTTCAAACTATGAATTCTATGAACTATAAAAAAGCCTAAGTTTGAAATAAGGTTTACACCATCAGGTTTCAAAGAAATAGGGAAACGTGCATTTGCTGAATATTTGGGTATGAAATAAAAGGAATAAAAACGTGCCTTTTGATAAAAAAAAGATTTCCCCAGTTCATCAAAAATAATTTGTTTCCAACAGGTTTGTTTGTGCGGCATATCAAAACAATTTACAATATTTACCAATATGACAAATTTAAAATGTATAATCTTATTTTATATGAATGTTAATACTCGGATTTTATCAAACTATATTTATTTATTTTACAGGCTTTTATCTACTGAATTTTTGGGTAAACAGAATTTTAAAGAATGAAAAACTTCTGACATCCAATTTTTCTTTTCTTTTCTTGACTACCAAAAATA
>NW_019398870.1:0-3063 GCF_000591075.1 Eurytemora carolleeae
AGCAAAGTAATTCCCCCCAAAATGACCTAACTTCTTGGAGTACAAATTATCTCAAAAGAGGGGGGGATTTTTTAAGAAAATATGCACCCCTGTGGGTTTTCTTACTTAGATATTTCCTCTTTCTCCCAACAATCTCCATTACAATATTTCCTATTTAAAATTAACACTTGTAAACTGTTGCTTTGTCCATGACTCCCATTAAATATTTTTTTTTTTTGAATTTGTGTCACATAATTAAAAAATTTCTAATATTAATGTCACAATTAAAGTTATTTTTTATTTTAATCGTTTGAATTTTTTGTTTCATTTTGAAAACTTATTTAAAATAAATTTGATAGTTCTTTGTGCATTATATATAATTTGTTGGTTTAAACAAAATCGCTTAATTCTCGATAACTAAATTTAATGCACCAAATATGTATGAATTTCAATAGCAGAAAATTAAAATAGGAATTGGTGTAGTTCATTTTATATGCTCAATATTCCTAAGGATGCAAAAAAAGACTGTAAAAGCTTAAGAAAAATCGTAAAAAATCTTTGATAAAAAACTGTTATAAATCATAACAAGGAAAGATTCAAAAAAGTCAGCCTTATAGATTGTTACAAGTAAAATTTGTTTGTTATCAATTAATAATCTGTATTCTCCCATAATACTCAACATCCTTATAATCTTAGTGTCCTTGGAGCCATCGCAACATAAACATTTAAACATATAAACATACAAACATGAGTAAACCTGTATTTTTATGTTTAGATGTATCAAATAATGGAATAAAGGAAACAGTAGAGAATAAACCTGTATTTGATCCTGACTTTCACACTGAGCTAATTATCAAAGATGAATTCGAGGATTTAGATTCAGGTAATTTACAATTAGGGAAAGAATAATATTAAAAATAATTGCCTCTTTAATTTGTGGCAAACTTTTCAACCTTTTTGATACTTTTTCCTCGTAAACTATTTTTTCCCCCCTAAATATTATCAATCTTCCATAATTCAGCAAAGTTATTCCCCCCAAAATGAGTACAAATTATCTTAAAAGAGGGGGGATTTTTTAAGAAAATATACACCCCTGTGGGTTTTCTTACTTAGATATTTCCTCTTTCTGCCAACACTCTCTATTACGCTATTTCCTATTTAAAATTAACACTTGTAAACTGTTGCTTTGTCCATATATCATTCTTCTATTATGCATTCTAGATAATGTCAAAGATGTCTGCTTTGTATTGGGAAACTTTTAGGCCCTTTTTCCCTGTTTGTATTGAACTTTGAAAGAAAGGACAGAGATGGCTAGAAGTACCTCTAAATCAATTAAGGAAAACTTTTATAACATTCCTTTGAGATCGCAAATTTAATATTCATAATTTATGTAATTTTTACACAAACAAACTTTATAAGTAAAAATAGTTTATGTTTATTATCCAGAAGAAAACCTGGGAAATGAAATGAATTTTACTTTTAATGAATTTATTATTTTGAATTCAAAATTATACAGGTAATTACAAAAAAAATATTGTAAAATCAAAATACAAATCATTTGCAATGCAAGAGGTATAAAAATACGATCAAAACCAACCTACAACTGTGGTTGTTTTCTTTTGAGATGAAACATAAGATGCATGCACTGATACACTCTTGTTGGAACTGATGTGAGAATTTTTATTCACACATAAAAAATTTCCAACTCATACAACCTATGAATAGTTTAATTTTATCTAAAAGTTAACATCAATTACCAATTTGGTGTGATATGCTTATGATAAGTTATGATTTGATATATTTAGGGAACAAATTTTTTGTGGTGCTCCACAGGTTTTTCTCAAATATTAATATTCTAATATTTCAGTTTGTTAATAATGTTCACAAAATTCATAAATCAAATTTATCAATTTATGTCGTCTTTTTCAGGAGAACACATGGATCAGAAATTTGATTTTCTGCAATCTGAACCAAAGAAATTCAAGAGAGATAATGATGGATATCCATGTAATGATTGTGAGTACGTATCTTCAAGAGCTGATAATTTGAAGAGACATGTTGAAAGTAAACATGACGGAGTGAAGTATCCTTGCTCTTACTGTGAGTATGCTGCCACTTCGGCAAGTCATCTAAAGAGACATGTTAAAAGTAAACACAAAGTAGTGAGATATCCATGTGCTCATTGTGAATATGCCGCTACTTCAGCAAGTAACCTGAAGATTCATGTTGAAAATAAACATAAAGGAGTAAGATATCCTTGCTCTTACTGTGAGTATGCTGCAACTACGGCAGGTCATCTTAAGAGACATGTTAAAAATAAACACGAAGGAGTAAGATATCCTTGCTCTCAATGTGAGTATGCCGCAACTACAGCAAGTCACCTGAAGAGACATGTTGAAAATAAACATGTAGGAGTGAGATATCCTTGTTCTAAATGTAAATATGCCGCTACTACAGCAAGTAGCCTGAAGAGACATGTTGAAAATAAACATGAAGGAGTGAGATATCCTTGTTCTCAATGTGAATATGCCGCTACTACAGCAAGTTACCTGAAGACACATGTTGAAAATAAACATGAAGGAGTGAGATATCCTTGTTCTCAATGTGAGTATGTTGCAACTCAACAAAGTAACCTGAAAATTCATGTTGAAACTAAACATGAAGCAGTAAGATATCCTTGTCCTGAATGTAAATATGCTGCAACTCAGAAAGGAGCTCTGAAAAAACATTTAGAAAATAAACATATTTGAGTTCAGATATCTTTATTCTGATAATACTGGCAAGGAATTGCATACAAATTTACCATGACTGGGGGCTATCAAACTTTAATTTTTTTTTGGTTTTGAATTTGTGGAAACTTATGTCACATAATTGAAATTTTCTAATGTTAATGTCACAATTGTAAGTTATTTTTGATTTTAATCGTTTGAATTTTTTGTTTCATTTTGAAAACTTATTTAAAATAAATTTTATAGTTGTTTGTTTATAATCTATAATTTGGTGGTATAAACAAAATCGCTTAATTCTTAGAAATCAATGAGTTATCTCTGTTCTGATAATGCTGCCAAAGAATTGCATAAAAAT
>NW_019398871.1:0-3358 GCF_000591075.1 Eurytemora carolleeae
AACCACCTGTATACAAGGACTATAAACCAGGAACCACCTATATACAAGGACTATAAACCAGGAACCACCTGTATACTAGAACTATAAACCTGAACCACCTGTATACAAGGACTATAAACTAGGAACCACTCATATACAAGGACTATAAGCCAGGAACCACCTGTATAGAAGGACTTTAAACCAGGAACCACCTGTATACAAGGATTATAAACCACATATATCAACCAAGGACTTTAAATCAGGAACCATCTATATACACCTAGGATTATAAAACAGGAACCACCAATATCAAGGAAGGACTATAAATCAGGAACCACCTAAATAAAATTTACGCAAATGAAGTCCTTAAAAAGCTGTAAAAATAAAAGCGTGATTTGAAGGTTAATGTTTATATTTATTCATGTTCACAAAAATATGGAAATTAAGAGGCAATTAGATAGTCTTTGATTTTGAAATATTTATAATTTTTTTTAAAATCTAGTAATTAGTAAACTAGGCTTTAAGGGCGCTTTGCGCCCATCTTCTATTTCAATTGTGAACATTTTCCCTCGTGTATACATTTTAAAACAAGACCAAAAAAAAATCGTAGATTTTCAAATTTAATGAAAATCGAATTTTGTTGGAGGCAAATTTTTGAAATCATTTAGAATCCTTCCCTGGGGTCATTTGAGGTCCCAAGCAAAATTGGGGCCCGATAGGTTCACCCATTTTGACGTTTATTTGATACAAACAGACAGACATACAGACAAACAGATGGTAATTAGTAAATGTTTTTCCTCGAATACATCTATTAAATTGTGTTTACAAAAAAATACGCTTTTATCAAAGAAGATTTAAAATCTTCAATTATTTTCCATAGTTTGACCCACCCTGTACCTGAGGTTTGACCTACCCTATACCTGAGGTTTGACCCACCCTGTACATGAGGTTTGACCCACCCTGTACCTGAGGTTTGACCTACCCTATACCTGAGGTTTGACCCACCCTGTACCTGAGGTTTGACCTACCCTATACCTGAGGTTTGACCCACCCTGTGGCAAACCACTATGTAAGAAAGATTATGTATTCTAAACCTGAGAAAAGTATTTCTCATGACGCTGTAGAAATATTTATAAATAAAATAGAATAAAAACTATTTAAAATAAAACTAAATATAAAGAATATTGGAGGATAAGAAAACCTTTTTGTATAACAGGTTCGTGCAGTGTTTAAAAAACAAAAAATGTGTTTGTCATTAGTATTAAAAATCACATTATATTCAGTTTCAATTCAAGTTCAAAAGTCAGCCACTTTTATCCAGAGTTAGAGCAAGCTGTAAAGTACAATTACAGACAGGCAAACCGGGAGGGTACGCCAAATGAATGATCGGAAAATTCTGAAAGTCTAAAGGCTCTGGGGATACTTCTGAAAGTTTAAAGGCTCTGGGGATAATTCTGAAAGTTTAATGGCTCTGGGGATAATTCTGAAAGTTTAAAGGCTCTGGGGATAATACTGAAAGTCTAAAGGCTCTGGGATTAATTCTTAAAGTCTAAAGGCTCTGGGGATAATTTTGAAAGTCTAAAGGCTCTGGGGATAATTCTGAGAGTATAAAGGCTCCGTGGATAATCCTGAAAGTCTAAAGGCTCTGGGGATAATTCTGAAAGTATAAAGGCTCCGGGGATAATTCTGAAAGTATAAAGGCTCTGGGGATAATTTTGAAAGTATAAAGGCTCTGGGAATAATTCTATAAGTTTGAAAGAGGGATAATTTCTAGTGGTATTTAGCATAATAATATGTTCTTATTATCGATCCACCGAAAGTAAATATAGAAATTACCAACATTTCGATTAAAATGTTTCGCTTTCGGGAACTTCGATATTACGAACAGAATCTTGGTTTGTTTCTAACAGAGCTGTGGACAATATTGGCTTAGCCCCCCCCNAAATTCAGCAAATAAGCAACCAATCTGAAAACAATGATATCCCAGAGAAAGCTAATTGTAAATTAGGTTTACTTTTATATTTGTTATTTCTATTTTCAATAGATTTCATTCATAATATTATTTTTACGTCCGTATTACTTGACCAGAAATTCCACCAATGGCAGTGCAGTAAAGTGGTCACGTGATACATGCGGAGACACGTGACCAGTATACTGCTCTGCCATTGGTGATAGTTCTGGTCACGTGATTTAAGTTTCAGATTTTCAAAATTTTACATATATGAATTTTCGTATAATTTTAACACAGTTGTATATCAGTTTCTCGAGACAGGAACATCAGATATAACTTTCATGGGCCGTGATCAAGAGCTAAAGTGATTAGCTTTCAGCCTATACCCCCTTACATTTTCCCTTTACTGTCCCTTTAATTTCATTCTAGGAAACTTTGTCAATTAGTAAATAGAGGGAACTGTTAGAGAGTCTTTAGAGTATCTTTGAAGTATATATTTCAAACATATTTCAAGTATCTTGCAACCATGTATATAGTATAATAACAGGTAAAGATAATTTTTCGTCATCATTCGTCACCAAAACTAAAGAAAAGTTTTTTATTTAAAAATAAAAAGCGCCTTAAGGAACATTTAAACTTTTTTAAGAAATAAAAATGTTTGAATCTTAAGGCTTTTCATAAATCTAGAACGTTTTCCTGGGGGATTTCTTTCAAGGACTTGAGGAATCCATTTCCAATGGAAATTAAATCTTTAGGGTCATCTTGCAAGTTTCAAAGCTAGTTTGAAAAAAGTTTTTCTTTTTTGATGTTTAGTTCTTTAATATTACTATTAATTAAGTTTTTAGGTACATCTTACAAGTTTTAAAGCTAATTTTAAAAAAAGGTTTTTATTTCTTAGATGTGTACGTGTAGTTTTTATATTACTATTAAAAAAAATATATTTATGAATTTAAGCATGCCGCAATTATTGATGGATATCTAAAAACTTTTTAAATCGACATTTTTTTTCTTGGCATCTTTTCCAAATCCGACCAGATACCAGATACCAGATATCAGATACCAGATACCAGATACCAGATACCAGATACCAGATACCAGATACCAGATACCAGAACAAATGAATTAAGTCTTTGATAAATAATCTAACTTTAAAATTTCAAAGGTTAACTTTAATAGGTTTTTATAATATAAGGGTTAAAAATAGAGTTTGTGGCAAATACTGAATTCCTTTGGGCCGTTTTAACATTTATTCGATACAAACAAACAAACCAACAAACAAACCGACAAACAAACAAACCAACCAACAAACAAACAAGCTTGATTTAACTAATTTCTAGATCAATACCTGTAAATATTTAGAACAGGATTCCACTGCATCACATGGGCATCTGAGCTTAGCATTACCTGAACAGTGAATATATGTACATT
>NW_019398872.1:0-3057 GCF_000591075.1 Eurytemora carolleeae
CCCCCCCCAGCGTATCCTGGTTTTCAAGTACCCCAGCAGGGATAGGGTTAAGCACCTTAAATTTTTGAAATAGGTTAAACACCTTAAATTCTTGAAATAGGTTAAACATCTTAAATTTTTGAAATAGCTTAAACACCTTAAATTCTTGAAATAGGTTAAACAACTTAAATTCTTGAAATAGGTTAAACATCTTAAATTTTTGAAATAAGTTAAACATCTTAAATTTTTGAAATAAGTTAAACATCTTAAATTTTAGAAATAGGTTAAACATCTTAAATTTTTGAAATAGGTTAAACACCTTAAATTCTTGAAATAGGTTAAACATCTTAAAATCTTATTGTTCCTATCCATTGCTCCGTTAACGATCCGTTAAAAATGATCAAACGTGGTCAGGCCCTGTGTCAGTTTTCAAACTAACAAAAACAGTCGGACCGATATAAATCTAAGTTTTGTGTTAAAGTGCTCTGTTTCTATGATAATGGGCTCTAAAACAATTCACTGGTTTAGGGTCTGTAAGTATTTACTTACAAGATTGGGATACTAGACTAGAAATGTAAAAAAACATCTATCTTTATACTTTGTTTATCTGGGTGTTTGTCTGCACGTCAAAACGGCTGAACCGATCGGGCTTAAATTTTGTTTGAAACATCACAGGACCCCAGGGAAGGTTTATGGAACATCAAAATTTAAGAAAAAAAATCCTGTAAATAGTTGGACATTTTTTTGAAAATGCGCCAATTCAAAAAGAAAAATCCGCCAAAAACTGGAAAATCATATAAAATGGCCGAATTTCAGAGCAACAGTTCAAATATAAAATTATCTAAAGAAAAAAGAGAGCGAAGCGCCTTAAAAGCCTAGTATATTCTTTGCTTGTTTGTGTGTTTGTTTGTATCCAATAAACGTCAAAAAAGCTGAACCGATTGGGCCCAACATTTTTGGGGCAAGTCACATGACCCCAGCAAAGATTTAAGAAAACCAAATTTGACAAAATCATATCAAAATTAACATTTTTGAAAATGTGCAATTTTAAACAGAGAAATTGGCGGAATAAGATTTTCAAAGAAAAATTAGCATGCTTGAAGAGCAACGATTAAGAGCAAAAATTGTTGCTAGAAAAGAGACGCGAAGTGCACTAAAATCCGGGTAATCTTAAAAAGCTTTGAACATAAATGATTAAATATTTTTGTTAAAAATGGGGCATTGTATTGTATCAGGGTGAACTGAAAGAATGAAGTTTATAATTGTATTTTTAGAATTGATTTTACGGATTTCAAATCCAACCCACAATATACTAAATACAGATTATCTAGTTCTTAGAGATAAATAGAGATTAGTTCTAGAGATATCTAGAGATTAGTTCTAGAAATATCTAGAGATTAGTTCTAGAGATAACTGGAGATTAGTTCTAGATATATCTAGAGATTAGTTCTAGAGATAACTAGAGGTTAGTTCTAGAGATATCTAGAATTCAGTTCTAGAGATAACTGGAGATTAGTTCTAGAGATAACTAGATATTAGTTCTAGAGATAACTAGAGATTAGTTCTAGAGAAATCAAAAGATTAGTTCTAGAGATATCTAAAGATTAGTTCTAGAGATAACTATATAGAGATTAGTTCTAGAGATAACTAGAGATTAGCTCTAGAGATATCTAGATACTATTTCTAGCGATGTCTAAATATAAGTTCTAGAGATATCTTGCAATTATTTCTAGAGATATCTAAAGATTAGTTCCAGAGATATCTTAAGATTATTTCTAGATATATTTAGAAATTAGTTATATAGATATCTAGAGCTTAGTTCTAAAGATTTCTGGAGTTTAGTTCTAGAGTTAACTGAAGATTAGTTTGTGAGATATCTAGAGATTAGTTATTGAGATATCTGGAGATTAGTTCCAGAGATATCTAGAGATTAGTTATAGAGATATCTGGAGATTAGTTCCAGAGATATCTAGAGATTAGTTATAGAGATATCTGGAGATTAGTTACAGAGATATCTAGAGATTAGTTCTAGAGATATCTGGAGATTAGTTCTAAAGTTTTCTAGAGATTATTTCTAGATATATAGAGATTAATTTGAACGATAACTAGAGATTAGTTCTAGAGATATCTAGAGATTAGTTCTAGAAATATTTCTAGAGATCAGTTCTAGAGATGTATCTAGAGATTAGTTCTAGAGATAACTAGAGGTTAGTTCTAAAGATATCTAGAATTCAGTTCTAGTTTAGAAATTAGTTTTTGAGATAACTAGATGTTATTTCTAGAGATATCAAGAGAAGAGTTCTAGCGATATCTGAAGATTAGTTCTAGAAATAACAATACAAAGGATTAGTTTTTGAGATATTTAGAGATTAGTTCTAGAGATAACTAGAGATTAGTTCTAGAGATATTTAGAGATTATTTCTAGAGATATTTATAGATTACTTCTAGAAATATATAGAGATTAGTTGTAGAGATAACTTCAGATTAGTGCTAGAGATATCTAGCCATTATTTCTAAAGATATCTAGAGAGATTAGTTTTAGAGATATCTGGTGTTTAGTTCTAGAGATAACTAAAGATTAGTTTGTGAGATAACTAGGAATTAGTTCTAGAGATATCTAGAGACTATTTCTAGGGGTAATTAGGGATTAGTCCTAAAGATATCTAGAGATTAGTTCTAAAGATATCTAGAGATTAATTCTAGATATCTATAGATATCTAGTATACTAGTATCTAGTGAAATCTCTAGAACTAATCACTATAGTGATTAGTTTTAGAGATATCACTAGATATCTAGATAAATCTAGAGATATCTAGAGATATTTAGAGAATAGCAAAGTATAAATATATCTAGATATCCTTGTAAATCTGTTAGCTTTGTAACTATATCTCCTCTGTGTCTCTTGTGTCTGTGTCTCTTTTCTGTGTATCAGTATTTCTATGTCCATGTATCTATGTTTCTGTGTCTTTCTTCTGTGTTTCAGTATGTCTATGTCTCTATGTATCTATGTGTTTGTGTATATTTTTATCTGTTTATCTGTCTATATATGTTATTGTTCTTCAAATCTTTGTATCTTTG
>NW_019398873.1:0-1701 GCF_000591075.1 Eurytemora carolleeae
ATATTCACCTATATTCTTTCAATCATTGAATATCATTATATTCACCTATATTCTTCATGTCAACAGTAGCATTCTTGTTATATTCTCCGAGCAGAGAAAATATAACATCAAATCCTGAAATTATAATCTTTGTAAGCATTTGTTTATTTATAGTTTATTTAAACCAAGGGGCGCTTCGCGCCCATCATTTATTCTAACTTTTATCTTATCTGGGAGCATCTTCTCTTTGTACAGTATATAAAAAAAGTTTGCGGTTTTTATAACATTTTTTCGCGCATTTTCTAAATTTAAAAAAAACAAACTTTTAAACACAATATTTTTAATTTTGACCATTCATAAACCTTCCCTGGGGTCACGTGAGGTCCCTTACTAAATTTGGGACCGATCGGTTTCAGCCGTTTTGACGTTTATTGGATACAAACAGACAGACAAGTAAAGTATATATATATAGATTCAAAGAAGTCAAATACAAAAATTAGTAAAAATATTTACTTTATTCATTTCATAAAACTTAATAAATTGTGTTAATTCCTGGATCCGGATTCACGGACCCGGATCTAAGGGGGAAAATATTAACCAAATCTGAACTGTTGAAAAAAGAGACTATTCAGGTTTTCCTTATTTCTGACTGGTTCATCAAGTTTTAGCATAAAAATAAGCGAAAAAATTAAAAAATAATTTTAAAATTTTTCTTTTGTCAATGTAAAATATCAATGTGAAATTCTAATAAATTAAATTTTTTGTTCCTACCTTCAAAGAGAACAAAATCGGCTCCCTGTTGGTTCAGCGAGATGGTGATATCCTAAATATTGAAATATAGTTTATAGAAAAGAATGCTAAAATTTAAAAAAAATTTAAAATTGGGTTATTTGAAAACCCATAATAGTCCATGTAATTTTTAGACGGTTTAATATGGTTAACCTTAAAACTTTTAAATTTTAAGGAAAAAATATAAAATTCTAATGATATTTATATGAACTATTATCACCTAGCAAAAAAATCAGGAAAAAAAAAACAAAAAAAGTCAAACTAACCTGTAATTTAATCTTGAGATCACGCATATTATAAACATTGTCAACGACATACTGTTGCCTAAATTACACAAAAAAATTCAGTTGTAATCTTTTTTTTCCTATTTAAAAAAACAACGTAAATAGTTTCAAACATGAATTATCAAAAAATCACAGGGTTAACTAATGGCTTTTCGCTATATACTCTCTACTTGCTCAGGAATATATAAAATTTGAGATCTTCAATATCGACAGCTCTGTTATAAAAAATTTAGTATTGAGCAGCAAACATGACAATAAAATTTTCTTTTGTAAAGAACTTTTCGTACTTAACTATTAAATACAGGAGAGAAAACAAAATGCAAATAAAACTTAAAAAAGAAATAAGAAAAATATTGCAGATCCGTGTTTTTTATATATAATTTGTTAAAGGAGAATTGCAACAAAATCAATCTTGGATCTTGGAAGTACGAAGAGAGATACATCAAAATCAACCAAGTTGTATTATTCAGAAGAAACTACGATAGGTTCCATAATATCCAATTCAACTTTTGAATGGGATATCCTTAATCCTGATCGGATAATTAATCTGGAGATTAAAAATGAGAGGAGAACAAGCAATATTTAATCTCGAGATTAAGTAAAAGAGTGGATTAAGCCTTAATCCCGATATCCACCATTCTAAAGTTTT
>NW_019398873.1:2299-3065 GCF_000591075.1 Eurytemora carolleeae
AGTGGAATAAATCGATCTAATCCGAAAAGAACCTAAGCCGGCCCGAGAGCCATGAGCGATCCCAAAAATATAAACTAAAGGCACGGATCGAATCTCGATTCATTCCACTCCAACTCCTGTGAAGACACAAAACCAAAAATTACTTCATCAAACCAGCGTAGAACTTTAAATATATCTGGATAATCCTGAAATTACGGCTATCGCTCGGTCAAAATAAAATCCAATTATCTTATAACTTATCCGCTGCTCGGTTTTCTAAAAACTGAACCATACTGTACAGTATTCATAAGTTTCAAAACCGGTTTTCTTCACTACGTGCAATATTGGTAATTTTTCATCAGATCACTGTCAGTCCACTCAATCTCACTAAACTAACTAAACCTGTTTTTGATTAGACATTTAAACCCCTCTACCGAAATATTCCCGCCAACAATATAATAAGTTGCGGCATTGCTCTCAAATCTTCAGGGATGTAAATATTTTTAATCTTCCCTTAATTTTAAAATTTCTTTCCATGTTAACGGGAAGAAAAAAAAATAAAGTTAAAAAGAATTGATTTTTTTATGAAATGTGCTTTATATCCTCTTTGATTGAAGTCGTCTTTAATTTTTAACTTTTTCTATTTATTTTTTTATTATTTTGAATATAGGCCGCTTTAATTTGTGAAACTACTAGGGGAAAATTAATTGAAACATTACAACGAGAGGCGTATTCAGTGGGGGGCTTTGGCAGCTAAGCCCCCCCCCTGGAACAGTAAAATCTTTTG
>NW_019398874.1:0-3032 GCF_000591075.1 Eurytemora carolleeae
TGTTTGCATTTGGTGAGTTGGGTGATCTGTACACAAGTGTAACATTTAAGTCTTGGTTGTTCTCAGATATCACTCTGAACTGGCAGAATTGGTTAAATAAATTTAAACTATCAGTTTTTAAAATTGTGAGTCCATTTTTCACATACACAAGCAATCCACCACCTATACCATTGGCGGTATCGTTACGATCACATCGTAAGGTCGGTTCAATAAAATATCCTTCCAGCTGTAGGATAGAGTTTGAAATGTTATCATTTAACCAGGTTTCTGTAATTAGAATTATGTCCGGGTTTTTTTCATTAACTAAAAGTTCCAAATCATTAGTTTTGCTGATCAGACTTCTGGCATTTAAATAGATGATGTTTAACGTTTGCTGGATGGCCCGGCTTGAGGGGATCCCTCGTTGCTCCTGGGTCTCTTCCGTCTGTCCATGGTTGTCTTTCTTGTTTTTATCAGTTTTCGTTGACCTTTCGGCCCTATCACCTTCCACTCCCAGTTTAAAGAATCAGCGCTGTCCATCTCTCTATTTAATTTCTCAGCATCTGTTCTCATCTTGGCTTCATTCTGGCGCTGCTTATTGGTTAAATCTGGACCAATACTTACATCTTTGTACCTGGTTTTAACTAAATTACGAGCTGATCTAAGAATTTCATTGCGGAGCTGCACATTGCGGAACCCCACAATCATAGGTCTGGGTTTATCCTGGTAGTTTACATTGTCCTTCCTCTCACCTAGCCGTACAGTGTATTTAACATCCTCCGCAATTCTAGTGCTACAATTTATAGATTGCAGAACCTTTACAAGTTCCTCATTGTCTCTATCTTTCCTGTCTCCAGCTCTTGTAATAGTAGGTTCTGGTTCTGGAAGGTTGTGGATTATGAGATTCTCCTTCTTGCTTTCACGTTCCTCAAATTCCTTGAAAACAGCTTCATTATCAGTCCCAGGAGTTGTTTCACGGTTCTTTGTTTGCTTCACAACCTCTAGTTCTTTGGATAGTTCCTTACAGGTTTCCTTGACAGCTCCTATTTCCTCAGTATTGTTGCCAACATCTGTTTCCAATTGGTTCATCCTTTTTTCTATAGCAATGACCTTTTTATTCAGGTTCAGAACAGCTGACCTGCAGCATTGACAGCTCCAACAATGTGATGCATGCTTTTCGGCCATTATGATAATGAGTTTGTATGTCTCATCATCCAGGGTATCAGAGCACCCAACATGAATCCAGAGTTCACACAGGGAGCACTGCACTGCTTTATCATTAGCTTTAACATGTACTTTGCATATCATGCAAGGATACTGCTTCTTAGTTGGAGCCATTTTAGTTTGTAATCTTCAGGGCAAAAATAAAACCTCGGCGGCAAGATTTTATTGTAATACAGGTACAATTTTGTGGATATTATCCACTGTCTTCCCTGTACTACACCAGACTACAAGGTTACAATAAAATATAAATCTATGGGGCTAAAATAAAATCTCGGCGGCAAGATTCTATTATAATACAGCTACAATTTTGTGGATACTATCCACTGACTTTCACCGTATTACACCCAGATTTAATACTAATACAAAATACTGAGTGGGCTTATTTTTCTTCTTTTTTTCTTTCTTTTCTTTTCCAGTTTTTATTTTTTGATTTAGAAATATAAGTATATTTTTTTTTTCTTTTTTTTTTATTTTTTTTTTTTTTTCTCTTTAAAGCCTTCTTTTAGTGAACGGATTTGTCCGTCACTTGCTCAGTATAGACAGAGAGTATAAAATTATCCGGAAATAATAATACACTAACTGCCGAAAATGGAATAGGATTATCCGGAGATAATAGTACCCCAATTACTAATTGGATAATTTGTTTATAGATAAAATATCTCCTTCCTTCTAAATTGAAAGGGTGTACTTGTTTGATATAAAATTGATTTGGTCAGCAGTTAAAATATTTTTTGCATGTATATTTTATGGTACACCCTTATCCTAGTGCAGTAAAACCCTGGCCTCCGATACTGAGGACCAAGGTTCCGATTACAGGAGAGGTTCCGAGATCTCCAGACACTTTACTGTAAAGCCTCCTCCGACATTCTAAATAATAATCAGCAGAAATAGATGTAAAGATTATTTTTAGTGCTCTTATAGTGTCTATATATCACTTTTGCACTGTAGTTACAACTGTAGTAATAAGTGTCTATATGTCACTTTTATATGGGAACCAATGTTCCCTTGGGAGTGTCAATATTTCACTCAGAAAAGTACAACCTTCTTTAACTTTTTAGTCGGGCTCACGATGCTTAATAACTCAAACTTATTTGTCCAGCTTACTAGACAAACTGTAGAGGCTGTGCTACAGCCTCGAGGATACAGGAGGTCAAATCCTCACCACAAGAGGTCTGTACTATTCAGTACAGGACTCAGGCTCGAACTACTCGAATCCTGTGGCACTTCTAATAATGGTCTCGCATTTTTTTTGGCCTCCTTGAAGTCATTAATATCTTTCTTAATGACAACTCGGCATTTGCAAAACCTCTTCTAGAAGTGAATCAAGCAATATAAGCTTGGTCGTTTTAGATTGAAATTTGAGATTGCGAAACCACTAATGAAAATAAAAAAATTAAACATGGATATCACATTTATGCTTAATCAGATCGTTGTAATACGGGAATTGTCAATTTCGCATGGAGAGTCACTTGAAGTTACGCTTACAGTCTCTTTAATGAATATTTTAAGTGTTTTGTATAGAATGATTCCTGTAAGTTGGTAGGAGTTAGGTTAAGTGAACGCGAAGTAGATTCATCTATAGACATAGAGTAAGCTTCTATAGGGTCAAAGTCAGGAACTTCGTTAAAATCCATTAAAAAGTAATTTTTGGCGGATTTTAATTCCTCATAGCTGGCGCATTTTCTCTCTTCTAGAAGTGAATCAAGCAATATAAGCTTGGTCGTTTTAGATTAGAATGTTTCAAGATTTAAGCCGGCGCTCAATTGAAACCGGTTTTGGCGGATCGGCGGATTGGCTCAAATTCATTAAATTCGGACACAGAATTCATA
>NW_019398875.1:0-3111 GCF_000591075.1 Eurytemora carolleeae
GAACTCTTTAAAACTGTTTCCGCATATTCATGGCTATTTATTTATTTTCGCAAATACTGAAATTTACGTAATATAGTATAAAACTCATTGAAAAACTGTCAAGACGACATTTGATGAATTCTTCCGATGTATTCGTTATTAAGGGTTTCACTGTATACCGGACTAAATCTATATTTGGGGACCTGCTTACAGTCATTGGATTTCAACATTTTATAGCTCTTTCAAAAGCCAAAAAGAATGCAGATTGCAGATAGCACAATTTTTGCAAATATTTTTGCACAGACAACTTTAATGTATCCTGTAGCTGTAGCCTGTATCCTGAATCCTCTATCCTGTGTCCTGTATCCTGAATCCTGTATCCTGTATCCTGTATCCTGAATCCAATCCTGTATCTTGACTCCTGTATCCTGAATCGTCTATTCTGTATCCCGTATCCTGTATCCTGTATTCTGAATCCTGAATCCTCTATCCTGTATTCTGTGTCCTGAATCCTGTATTCTGTATCCTGAATCCTGTATTCTGTATCCTGAATCCTGTATTCTTTATCCTGAATCCTGTTTTCTGTATTCTGAATCCTGTATCCTGAATCCTGAATTCTGTACCCTGTATCCTGTATCCTGTATCCTGAATCCTGAATCCTGTATTCTGCATTCTGAATCCTGTATTCTGTATCCTGTATTCTGTATCCTGAATCCTGTATCCTGAATCCTGTATCCTGAATCCTGTATCCTGTATCCTGTATCCTGAATCCTGTATTCTGCATTCTGAATCCTGTATTCTGTATCCTGTATTTATCCTGTATCCTGTATCCTGTATCCTGTATCCTGTATCCTGTATCCTGTATCCTGTATCCTGTATCCTCTATCCTGTGTCCTGTATCCTGAATCCAATCCTGTATTTTGACTCCTGTATCCTGAATCGTCTATTCTGTATCCCGTATCCTGAATCCTCTATCCTGTATTCCGTATCCTGAATCCTGTATTCTGTATCCTAAATCCTGTATCCTGAATCCTGTATTCTGTATCCTGAATCCTGAATCCTGTATTCTGTATTCTGAATCCTGTATTCTGTATCCTGTGTTCTGTATCCTGAATCCTGTATCCTGAATCCTGCATTCTGAATCCTGTATTCTGTATCCTGTATTCTGTATCCTGAATCCTGCATTCTGAATCCTGTATTCTGTATCCTGTATTCTGTATCCTGAATCCTGTATCCTGAATCCTGTATCCTGAATCCTGTATCCTGAATCCTGTATCCTGAATCCTGTATTCTGCATTCTGAATCCTGTACTGTATCCTGAATCCTGTATCCTGAATCCTGTATTCTGTATTCTGAATCCTGTATTCTGTATCCTGTGTTCTGTACCCTGAATCCTTAATCCTGTATTCTGCATTCTGAATCCTGTATTCTGTATCCTGAATCCTGTATCCTGAATCCTGTATCCTGAATCCTGTATCCTAAATCCTGTATCCTGTATTTTGTATTTTAATTTCAGATTACGAGATAAGTTGAGAAGACTTGAAAACAAAATGGTTCTATCTAATTCATGAATTATTTAAATGTTTAATTTATATTCTAAACCAAGGGTGTAATGCAAGGAAAGTTAATTGCAGTTGTGTATACTCTGCGTACATTTTGAAACCAGTTCTCTCTGGGCGGAATTTGTAAACAAGAATGGGTGCATCAGTGTTCGTTTAGTATCCGAGGAGGTTAAAAGCATTAAATTTTGATAATTTTGATAATTCACATAATAGTTTCCTATGACCAGAATATTTCATTGATTTTTTCGTTAAATATGGATACCATGTCAAGCTTTGACATCCGTCTTGAGATTACATTACCGCCCAGAGACAGCACACTGCAGTACAAAAGATGTGTACATTTCTTAAATAACTTTCCTTGCATTACATCCTTGTTCTAAACAAATTATTTCAAATAAAACATTATAGATTTAAAATTCTTAAATCAAAGAAAATTTTTTCAAAGTGTCACAGTTATACACCAATACAGTGAGGACGACTTTTTTATTAAAGTTTTTATTGTTGACAAACTTATTTTTCGAATTACAAGTTTACAAGTAATTAAAGAGAAGCTTATCAAATTTACAGCTTCTCTTTGTTTCTATTTTTGTGTGTATATATTCTGTGTAAAATCTTGAAATAAATCTAAATTGAAATCGAAAGTCGTCTTCATTGTATTGATATAATTGCCTACCACCGTAGGTCAATATATTGTAAATTTATGTGACATTACTGGTACAACTTTGTGATCTCAATATCTCTTCTCGTTTTAAATTTACGCAAAAAGATGATAAAACCAGATTTATCCCATTACCAAATATTTTTGTTCATGATAGCTCTTCAATATAAGGAGTTCTAGTAGAAAACTTCAATATAAGGAGTTCTAGTAGAAAACTTCAATATAAGGAGTTCTAATAGAAGACTTCAATATAAGGAGTTCTGATAGAAAACTTCAATATAAGGAGTTCTAATAGAAAACTTCAATATAAGGAGTTCTAATAGAAAACTTTAATATAAGGAGTTCTGATAGAAAACTTCAATACGAGGAGTTCTGATAGAAAACTTCAATATAAGGAGTTCTGATAGAAAACTTTAATATAAGGAGTTCTGATAGAAAACTTTAATATAAGGAGTTCTGATAGAAACTTTAATATAAGGAGTTCTGATAGAAAACTTCATTACAAGGAGTTCTGATAGACAACTTTAATATAAGCAGTTCTGATAGAAACTTTAATATAAGGAGTTCTGATAGAAAACTTCAATATAAGGAGTTCTGATTGAAAACTTTAATATAAGGAGTTCTAATAGAAACTTTAATACAAGGAGTTCTGATAGAAAACTTCAATATAAGGAGTTCTGATAGAAAACTTTAATATAAGGAGTTCTGATAGAAAACTTTAATATAAGGAGTTCTGATAAAAAACTTCAATATAAGGAGTTCTGATAGAAAACTTCAATATAAGGAGTTCTGATGGAAAACTTTAATACAAGGAGTTCTGATAGAAAACTTTAATATAAGGAGTTCTGATAGAAAACTTTAACATAAGGAGTTCTGATAGAAAACTTCAATATAAGGAGTTCTGATAGAAAA
>NW_019398876.1:0-3025 GCF_000591075.1 Eurytemora carolleeae
ACATGAAACATGCCATCTCCACCATCCCCTTGATTATGTTTGCCTACTTGCATGGCCAAGCAAGTAAAAACTCCAAGAAGAAGAAAATGAAAAACCCTGTCAGTTGATGTCAAATTTTTAAATTTGGCAGAAATTTAAACTTTTGAACTAAACATGCAATTTTGAACCTTATATAATATACTAGGCCTTTAGGGCTTTGCGCCCATCTTCTTTTTCAACTTTTAATTGTGGCCTTATCTGTGAGCATCTTTTCTTTTCTTCAGTATAAATTAATTTTTTAATTTGCGGATTTCATAACATTTTTTCGCGCATTTTCAAATTCAAATAATTTAAGATAAAGTATTTTAAGATTACATATTTAAAGTCTGATTGGCCATAAACCTTCCCTGAGGCCATGTGAGGTCACACACAAAATTTGGGCCCGATTGGTTCAGCCGTTTTGACGTTTATTGGATACAAACAAACATACAGACAGACAAGCTAAATTTATTTATAGATTTGGTCATTTGTTCGGTGATTTGACAATTGCAAGATCCAGATCTATCATGATCAATCAAAAGTCAGGAGAAATCAGATTCATTGCTGAGCTCTTGAATTCAAAGTTATCAATAAGGAGGAATCGTCTAAGCTTCGCAATCAAAAGTTCTTTGTTTGAGGCCAGAACTTGTAGTTTAGAATAGCGCTAATCTAACAAGGCTTGATCCTGATATCCACATTGGTAGCTTGAAAATATTATAAAGAGATTTGATCGGTAAAACAACTTGTAATTTTTTTGTGATAATTAAAAATCTCTGAAATAAGAAAACTACTGTTATAATCAAGTTATAACTTTAAAAAGTCTAATGAGCATGATAAACACTAAACAGCAATTGTGCAGTGTAAACAGCACCATTTCACTAAATTAGTGATTCAATGAGGGTCTAGTAAAGTAATTTTCTTTGTAACAACATCAAATACTTTTAAGTATTTCCATAATGTTGTCTTCCATTTTATCCTGGTTATCACTGTAAGAGAATCCCAAATTACTGAACTTAACCTTTGTACGACTAAGGAAATGGTCAACTTTTTGATTCTTGGATTCTCACCCCAAAAGTTTTGACCTCTTTTCTTTAAAAGATATAAAGTTGTAATCTCTGTTTGTTAGTTTGTCAGGAACCCCTGGACCGATTTTCTAACATTTTGATTGAAACTTGGGAGAGAATTTTCTTAGCTTGGATTTGAGATTCTAAATTGAGTGGGTGGACTTTGACAGGAAATATTTGCTACAATCTAATTTACTACAAGGAGCGGGAAAACGATGGGACTAAAAATGACCCTGGGCCACGCTGGGCTCCCAATCTAGTTTTGTTGACCCATTTTAGATATTCTGATTCGATTGTTAGATGTTGCTGAAATGCTTCAAAATGATGCCTCTTATAACCAAAGCAGCACGTTGGCCGAGTTTCCAAGAAGCAGGGTAACCAGCTCGATTAGTCCTCAAAATCTTTCAATAAACTCGCAATGCTTTAGTAATCAATCAAACAACTATAGCAATGGTTCAACTAATCAGTCAGCTGCTACAAATCACCAAAATGCTACATTTCCAACCTCAACTAAACCATTGATTCAGTACCTAGGATCAACAAACTCTCAAGCAACAGAATACAGGGTTAGTGCTCCAAATATTTAAAAATAGGGTTTCCAATGTTTTACAGATCAATTTGGTTCCGTTAAAAGTCGTACCGAACCTTTCCTAAAGCTGTTAAAAATTATAAACCATCATCATTTTTTGGTAAATTTAGAACGAAACCTTTCTTAACCAATTTTTAAATAAGTATTCCCCATAGAAGCTACACCAAAGCTATGTGTGTCGTACTGAAAAAAGTCAAGCGTATGACAACACCAGGCCTGACTCGCCCTCAACTTCAGCGGCCCACTTAAACTTTTTCAGCATATCAATCTATGAGATATATTTATTAATTTCCTTAAAGGAACTTGAATATTAAAGTGAGCTTCCGTTCAACGATGGCAATGTTCGATTTACAACGGTACCCTTGAAACCTTAGTCTGATCAAAACAAGACATGTGTAAGTCACTTTCGTAGAGACACCGCAAATGAAAATAAACAATTTTGAAGAAATAAAAAATTAATGTCTAATTCATGCCTGATCAGACAAAGCTTTAATGAGAACGGTTGTAAATTTCCAAAAAGTTTAAATGGTTTAATCTTTCTAACAGTTTATGGAGAGGTTCCTTAAAGAGTTTAAGAAACGAAATTGATTCGGAAGAAATTAGAAACACTAATTACTGCTATTTTATCTATAAAATCAAACAATTAATTAAGAATAAAATTTTAATTCAGAAGAATTTTTCAGATATTAGAAAAGGATGCATCTGGAACAGACTCCCTTGGTAAATACTTTTAAAAGAACTGTAAGCGTAATTTCAAGTGGCGGAATATAAACATTCAGATCGTTTGAAATAAGAATATTCTAGATTTCCGGGAATAAAAGTAGCATTAAAGATGATCAATCAAAGGATTAAATCAGAAATCTCCCTCTTTAATTAGAAGCTCACTTGAAATTGTGCTTTCAGTCCATTTAATATTATTTATAAATACGCTGTTCATGATTTTTAAATTCCTCTTTTTACAGAGTTCGACTCTTTGCTGAATGATTTGAGATCTTCACATAGTGAAACTGAGGCAATCCACACAAGATCTTATCCACAGTTCAATTCAATTTAATTCAATTCAATTCAATTCAATTCAATACAATTCAATACAATTCAATACAATTCAATTCAATTCAATTTAAAGGATTTGAGTTTAATAACGACCGAAAAATCTTGAATTGTGACGTAATGAAGAATACTGCTGTCTTGAACAAAGTCTTTTTAAAGTATATTAAATAACCTGGAAAGAAAAAACTAAACTTTACAGGAACAAGACTAGATGAAGTCTCATCCTTTGTGGGTAACCCTGTATATAATTCTTTGTTGATGAAATACTTTTGAGAACTAAAGGGGATGGTGGAGTTGGCACATT
>NW_019398877.1:0-1120 GCF_000591075.1 Eurytemora carolleeae
AACATTTACATGATTTGTACACTTTGAACTCCCTTTCAGGCTGAAAGGGACTGAACAAATTCATCCCGAGGGTTTTTATAAAAATCACTCTAATATATATTCTATTCTCTTTGCTTAGAACAATAAAGCACTTGTTTCGAGATTTAGTTTTAAAAAGTGATTGGACGAATTTTCATCAATTTTTGCATAAGAGCTCACAACTTTTGGATCATAGTGGTGTTTTTCATTGGAACAAAAACTAGCTATACAAAAAATGTTCATTTATCAACCCATTTTCTAAGAAACCCCTAGCTTTATAATGAAGATAAAATCAAATAAAAAACATTTAGCAATTGAAGAATTGAAGCTTTTGCGGAATTCTGAAGAAAAAAGAGGAAACTAAAATGGCTGAAATTAATCCTATTGCTTGCTCATTAGGTAAATAATTGAATGTATTTATCTCAACGGTTTTTCTCCTGCATGTAGATATATAAATATTTCTATTTAAATAATATGGATTAATATTCATAAATCTACCAAATTCTAATTTTCTTGATTCACGCCGAACTAAGCATAATTCTATATACATTAAATTAGTTTCTGTAAGAGTTTAAACTGATTGAACATGTAATTTAAAATGATCCTCCATTTACATTTCAGGTCTGATTCACGACGATACCTTTGAACCCATCTTGGATGAATGAATGAAGTTTTGATAACTGAAAAAATCATAACGAATTCTGGCCATGCTCTGTAAATGTGACTTAAAAATATGTACATCAGAGACAATGCAGAAAATAGTCATAATTTGAAACTTTTCAGGATAGAGAGGCGAAAATTTTACTTAACTTAATTTTCACTCCTTGGCACTGTTTTGAATTGTACACACTAACCTATAAATGGAGGGTCACTTTAAACTACTTAATTCAGGTTCGGCGTAGTTTCTGTAAATGCATGTTTGTCGTTTAATTAATTACATTTATGCATCAGGAATTGCATTAATTACATCATTAATATGCAATACTTATAAATATTTATGTTAATAGATTATATTGTGTCATTACATGGGGATATGGACCATGAATCCCCCCCCCCTCCTTTCAACCTCTTATTTTACTTCCACCCTCATAAGTAAACATCC
>NW_019398877.1:1458-3053 GCF_000591075.1 Eurytemora carolleeae
GGAGGGAGGGGGAGGGAGGAGGATGGGTTTTCAGTTATCAAAAACTAGTTTTCCAGCTTCTTATTAATTATAAATACAATAAATGAAAGAAAATATGCCTGAGAAACATGGGCATCACTGATCATTCTCTACTTTACAATATTTTGATTTTTTACATATTTAGTACTAAGTACTAAGTCAAAAATCAACCCCCCCTTAATCATATTTCTTTCTTTGAATTGATAATTCCAACTAAAACAAAAAAAATTTCATGCATGAGCACTTAGAAACCTAAACTAAAATATTCCTCTTCAAGCTTAGAAAACAGAACCAATTCACAGTTGTTCAAATCAGGACGGAGAGGTTAAGTAGATCATGTAGACCATGTGAATCCTAAGACTACTGTAGTACTAAATAATGTATAAACTTAAATGTGATCTTACCATTATGACAGATTAAAAATCTATATCTTATTCTTTATATATATGAATTTTAATCATCGGATTTTTATTATAAAAACTCTATTTATTTATTAATTTATCTATATTATAATACAAGACATTCATTTGTATGTTACTTCTGCAAGGCCAAACGGCTGGACCGAATGGGTTGAAATGTTTTGTGGACATAGGCTAAAAAAATTAGATTTTTTTTCCTTTCAAATTTTTTCCAAGGGCAAGGGGCAACGCCGGGCCCTTCCGCTAGTTTCAAATAAAACAAAACATAAATAAAGTTTCTGGTAACGCTTTTTCATATGTAAAAAATTAAAGTTAAAAGTACCAAATAGTCTTAACAAAAATTAAAAACAAAAGTCCCTACAAGTTTAAACTAAAACGGACGACAAATATATATATATATAGTCAAAAGTCCAACCAACTAAACTAAAATAGCAGGAAAAAAAGTCTTAACTAAAAAGAAACAAAATAGAATAAATCTAAAATAGTCTAAAGTCTAAATTAAATTAAAAGATTAAAAAAAAGGAATAGTCTAAAGTATATATAAGCCACGACTACAGAGATCCAGACTGCTCTAAAAAGTTGCATCAATTTTCAAGACCTGATCGACTTTACAAAACTTTGATTTTATTATTCTTCTTTATTATTATTATTTTTATCATACTTTTTGGTAGCCCTAGACATTTACATTTTAAAATATTTTGTAATTGTCAAAATTCTTATTGATTATTGCATGCGAGCTTGAAACCTTTGGATCCCTGTACGACATACCTAAACAACCTTTGGATCCCTGTACGACATACCTAAACAACCTTTGGATCACTGTGCGACATACCTAAACTTGAGATACAAAATAAAACCTTTGGGTCACTGTACGGCACACCTAAACTTGAGATATAAAATAAAACCTTTTGGTCAATATGTTCGGCATACATAAAGTTGAGATACAAAGTACAACCTTTGGATCAATGTACGTGTTTCGCTACTTAGCAATTTCCCTAAAGACCTAATATATATACCGTGTGGTATTTCTCAGGACCGGATCGTAAGACTCCCTTCTCTCAACGCTCTTCATAATAAAAGGATGATAGTAAGGTTCCGAACGTTTATTTCTCTGAGCCTTCAATCTAAATAAGTTTAATAAACCCACAGAAAAAGCTT
>NW_019398878.1:0-3043 GCF_000591075.1 Eurytemora carolleeae
CTTCCACACCTTGTGGTTTAAGCAGAAGAAGAACAGAGCTGCCTTCAGGAAATTCCTCGACGATATGGTAATTTTATCTTTTTTTCTATTTATATACTTTTTCCTGATTATATTTTTTTCCTGATTATATGTTTTCCTCCTGATTATATGTTTTTTCCTGATTATATGTTTTCCTCCTGATTATATGTTTTTTTCCTGATTATATGTTTTTTTTTCTGATTATATGTTTTTTTTCTGATTATATGTTTTTTCCTAATAATATATTTTTTTTCCTGATTTTATATTTTTTTCTTGACTATATATTTTTTTCTGATTACATGTTTTTTTCTGATTATATGTTTATTTTTCCTGATCATATGTTTTTTCCTGATTATATGTTTTTTCCTGATTATATGCTTTCCTCCTGATTATATGTTTTTTTCCTGATTATATGTTTTTTTTTCTGATTATATGTTTTTTTTTCTGATTATATGTTTTTTCCTAATAATATATTTTTTTTCCTGATTTTATATTTTTTTCTGATTATATGTTTTTCCTGATTATATGTTTTTTCCTGATTATATGTTTTTTCTTTTCTGATTATATGTTTATTTTTCCTGTTTATATGTTTTTTCTTGATTATATGTTTTTTTCCTGATTATATGTTTTTTCCTGATTATATGTTTTCCTCCTGATTATATGTTTTTTTCCTGATTATATGTTTTTTTTTCTGATTATATGTTTTTTTTCTGATTATATGTTTTTTCCTGATTATATGTTTTTTTCTTGATTATATATTTTTTTCTTGACTAAATATATTTTTTTCTGATTACATGTTTTTTCCTGATTTTATATTTTTTTCTGATTATATGTTTTTCCTGATTATATGTTTTTTCCTGATTATATGTTTTTTTCCTGATTATATGATTTTTCCTGATTTTATGTTTTTTCCTGATTATATGATTTTTTATGATTATATTTTTTTTCCTAAACTCCTAAAGCAATATTCCTAAAATACCCCATTTTTTAATTGAAGGGGAGGTATAGTCCCTCACAAAACTTTAAATAATTTAATCTTTTAAACTTCATATACTTTGTCAAAGTCATTTGATAGCTATAGAAGATGAAAATCGTTATCATTTTAGTAACCTTCCATTCACAACAGTACCCTTTAAACCTTTATCTGCTCAATAATGTGAAAGATATTGTCGTTTTTCTAGGTTTATAAGTATTATGTGCATAATTTTGATATTTCCTATATGTTTTTCTGTAGTTGAAATGCGCAAGTGACTTTTGTAGAGAAAAAACAATTGAAAATATTATTTTATTTTAAAACTATAAACATTGATATCTAATTCATACTTTATCAGAAAAAGGTTTTCAGTATACCATTGTGAATCGGACATAACCGTCTTTGCATTGAGGGTCATAATTACAGTCCCTTTAAGTTCATAATTGATACCAGGCACGATATGAGACAAGTGTTTATGTGTTAAATATTCCTTTGTCATTTGTAAATTTACAACCATTTTGTAAATTGATATTTCATAGGTAAATAGATTAAGTTCATAATTACAGTCCCTTTAAGTTCATAATTATAGTCCCTTTAAGTTCATAATTATAGTCTCTTTAAGTTCATAATCACAGTCCCATTAAGTTCCTAATTTCAGCCCCTTTAAGTTCATAATTATAGTCCCTTTAAGTTCATAATTATAGTCCCATTAAGTTTATAATTACAGTCCCATTAAGTTCATAATTACAGCCCCTTTAAGTTCATAATTTTAGTCTCTTTAAGTTCATTATTATAGTCCCTTTAAGTTCATAATTACAGTCCCTTTAAGTTCATAATAACAGTCCCTTTAAGTTCATAATTACAGTCCCATTAAGTTCATAATTATCCCTTTAAGTTCATAATTATAGTCCCTTTAAGTTCATACTTATAGTCGCTTTGATTTTATACTTATAGTCCCTGTAAATGGTTTTTAACCTAATATTACTCTAGGTCAAGAGGAAGGATGTTTATATTGTCTCTAACTGGGAGGCAATACAGTGGATGCAGAATCCAACTCCTCTGGCGGAAATGGAATCTTTCCTACCTTGGAACACGTGCACAGAACCGGTTCCGGTAGAGGAGCAGGCCTGTAATATTCCCAGGTACTCATCATGCTGGTTAATCATTCAAATTTGCTTTCTGATTTTTAATTCACCATCATATCCTAATTGGTTATCTATGTGCTGTTTTATCACCAAAATACACTATTTGATCATCTAGATATACTATGTGATCATATAAATATACTATGTGATCATCTAGATATACTATGTGATCATATAAATATATTATGTGATCATCTAGATATACTATGTGATCATATAAATATACTATGCGATCATCTAAATATACTATGTGATCATCTAGATATACTATGTGATCATCTAAATACACTATGTGATCATCTAGATATACTACAGTGAAACCCTTAATAACGAATACATCGGAAGAATTTATCAAATGTCGTCTTGACAATTTTTCAATGAGTTTTATACTATATTACGTAAATTTCAGTATTTGCGAAAATAAATAGATAGCCAAGAATATGCGGGAACAGTTTTAAAGAGTTTCATATGATCATTTAATTAAAAAACTAAATATCTGGAACATTCCATTAACAGAAAGTGAAGAATACGACATTTGAAGAATTCTTTCGATGTATTCGTTATTAAGGGTTTCACTGTATGTGATCATCTAGACACACTATGTGATCATCTAAATACACTATGTAATCGCCAAAATACACTATGTGATCATCTAGATATACTATGTGATCATTTAGATATACTTTGTGATCATCTAAATACACTATGTGATCATCTAAATACACTATGTGATCATCTAAATACACTATGTGATCATCTAAATACACTATGTGATCATCTAAATACACTAATGTGATCATCTAAATATGCTGACTTATTAATCGATCTTTAAATTTTCTGAATATGCTGATTGATCATCTAGATATGCTGTTTTATCATCTAAATATGCTTAATGCTTATAAAGATT
>NW_019398879.1:0-3006 GCF_000591075.1 Eurytemora carolleeae
AGGGTGCTCCAGTTCCTGTTCAGGGTCTCCTGGTAGGTCTGGAGAACCTGGAAACCAAATATCTTCAGCTCTAACACAGTCTGCAACCAGGGCAGGGGCCAGATCCTTCTCTCCTTCCAACCTCCTAAACCCAGCACCTTACTTTTGTTTGTCCTGGATAACACAGCTCCAGAGCAAGCCTCAAATTCCTGGAACAGTATGTCAATCATAATGAAATCCTCCTCCTTCTCCACCATGGCCTCCACATCATCAGCATAGTCCTCATCCTTCTGGGAGAAATCAGTTATTTTTACCCCTTGAGTAATTTCCTCAAATCTCAGGAGAAAGGGCTCCATGTAGAAGATATACAGTATCATTGCAATTGGATCACCCTGTCTTATAGAGTCCAGAGTGCTAACCATTACACCATGAGACCTTGCTACACACAAGGGTCAGTTGTCAGGTTCTATAATTAGATCCCTAGAACATAAAACTTCCAAGATATTAAATTAGTCTTAAACCGAAGATCTTACTTAAATAGTTCAATGTTTAAACTCGAGTCTTGAAGTCCAAAGATACTCGAAATTCCAGAATTAGAACTTTTTCAACTTGCTTAATTATAATCCCGACAGCCTTGTTTCCTTTTCCTTTCAAATGATACTCGAAATTCCAGAATTAGAACTTTATCAACATGCTTAATTGTATCCCATAAAGCCTTGATTTTTTCTCCTTTCTTCATGGTCCTCTCTTTACCTAGTTAAACTGAAACCTGGAAGATGAATGAGCATCTTTATCAACATGTCCTATTTTAAATCCCGAGAGCCTTAGAACCAAAACAAAATATAAGATCTCGTTCTTCCTTTCTTCATGGTTTTTTCCTATCCTAGTTAAACTGAAACCTGGGAGATGAAGGAGCAGTGAACCTCAGAGGATCTGGCGGATCCCACAGCTTCACCACTCAGCAGAAAATAACGGTAAAAAAATATATTTCCATAAGTCCCCGAGAAGACCAGCAGATGTCCTTCATTATCAATGAATTTTTAACCTTTTATATACAGAGAGCAGGAGCTTGCACACGGATCATTTTGGATTGTTAAGGTTGAAACCCTATCGAACCTAACGTACATGTGAACGGAATAAAATGCTAATAAAAGAAAAACTTCAAGAATACAACGTCAGTTGTCTAAGTTTAAAGATTTTCTCTTTCTTTCTTTATTCTTGAATTCAACATTTTGGATATTAAAACTTTAATATTATAACCAAAAAGTAAGCGTCGTTTGTGTAAAAAAAATTAAAAAATTGTTTTTTACGTCCGTAAAGTTAAATAAAAACTAAAGAAATAAAAACCCCCAGCAAAATCGAGTCCCTATAAATAAATTGTCTAAATTAATAGATGTTTATTGGCATCGTAGTCAATGTTCTACATGAGTCTAGTTCTTAAATACAATGTGTTTTCTGTCAATTGAAACTAAAGGATTCTCTAATAAGCTATTCACATTTAACATTTCTTAATTTTTGAGCCGGTCTTGTAGATCCTAAACCACAGAGAGAAAAGGACATGCAGGAAGGAACCATCAATGTTCCTCGCCAGTATGTAACTTAAATATATAGTTTTCTATCTTTACGTTGGCTAAATAGCATCAAGACGACATGGTTTAACTAATGTAATGCCATACAACGTGGAACCCTCAATGTTCCTCGTTAGTACAGTCGTGGAACCCTCAATGTTCCTTGTTAATGTTAATGTTCCTTTTAATGTTCTACTATTTAACTGGTGTACTCTACAAGTCATATGTTTTGCAAGATCCAAGTATCCTTGATTGACAATTTTTATTCTACATGTTTAATCCTTACACAAATCTCTCAAAAATGTAAACGAATTTGTCTTTGTTCTTGAATACATGTAAATTATTTTGTATTTATCTCATAAATCTCTCATGAAAAAAAAATGTAAACAAATTTGTAGCTAAGCTTTATTAATGGAAATATGTAAAATATGCTGTACATTTAAATAATGAGACAATAAATATTTAGTTTTAAAAAAGTTGTCAGGTTCTAGTGTCACAAAAATAGTGTGTTCCTTGTTTGCAGAGCTTGCAATTTTTCCTACAAATCAACACACCAATGATATAAGTCTTCATTTTGATCCTCATCAACAAAAGGAATTGGTGGGCTCGTCCGGGATTTCCAATAAGTGGAGCAATCTCTTTTTGAATATCTTTCATAACCAACCTCCCGATTCCCGATAAAACTCACCCATGTCCACCTAACCTCCTACTCCAAGAACTTTCCAACCTTAGCTCCGCAGAGGATAAACTATGGATAGTTGTTTTCAACATCAACCCTTCTCCTCCAGGAACTGAGTCAAATCAGGGATGGTGACTTAACTTCCACTAGACATGATCTCAATCAGAAACTTCCTTGTAATCCCAGACAAGCCACTTATTCTCCTTTAAAATTTTATAATTTGTTTAAAATGAATTATATCTTTTCAAATAACACAAATAAAATAACTTTAGAGCCCTAAAAATAAAGAGTTTGTAGTGCAGTATTCAAGAAAGTTTTTATGAAGAAATTAATTAACATGAGAAGAGAAATTTAATAAATCCAATTTTTTATATTTCAGTCCTGAAACCTCAGTAGTTTTAAAAAACATCACAGGTAACTAAAGTGAGGAATTTCCCCAGATTCTCCACCTGTGGTGACTTTCTTTTAAGAGTTTCTGAGGAATATCTCAAGAATCATTTCCTTTAACTGATTTTCTTGAGAAATTACCCAGAATTGGTCCACAAGATGAGATTTTTGGGAGATCAGTTTGGAGACTCGGTTTCAAGAAACCATTTTTATTTTTGGAGGTCATTTGGGTCATCAGAGGACATTAGAGGTCATTAGAAGGTCAAACACTGGATTCGTTGCTGTAACTGTATTCCTAGGGTTCCTAGCTTTCGTTTGATATGCATAAAGCCATAGTTAAAACATTTTCATTTTTGGAGGTCATTTAGGTCATTAGAGGTCGTAAGAGGTCAT
>NW_019398880.1:0-2998 GCF_000591075.1 Eurytemora carolleeae
CTAAAAACGACTCTTTTATTAGTACTAAAACAGAGTCGGGCCGGCGCCCGTTTTTGGGGTCGTGCGGGTCGTTTTCAGACTCTAAAACAGCGTCGCTTGTTCTATGCGGGAAAGTGCTCCCCAAAATAAAATGGTAAGCATAGACGACTTCTCAAAAAATATTCAGTGCTCTCCAAAATATTAATACGGTAAATGAAGACGACTTTTCATAAACATATAGTGCTTCTTGAAAAAAAGAGTGCATATTAAAGAAAGGTCGTCTTCACTTCACCATTTTATTACTGTATATTTATGAAAAGCCGTCAATGTTTACCATTTAATTTTGGGAAGCACTGTTTATCTAATATAAGTCGTCTTTCTTTTCCACTTTATTTTGGAGAGCACTGAATATTCATGGAAATCATCATAAATATACAGGGCTCTTCAAAATAATATGGTAAATGAAGACAACTTGTTAAAAGATATACAGTGCTTCTTAAAAATAAAATGGAAGCAAATACGATGTTTCCCCATTCTTCCTTAATTTCTCTCTTCCTTTCTTTTCTTCTTTTTTCCGTTTTTCCTTTCTTCCTTTCTTCCATTCTTTTTTCTTTCTTCCATTCTTTCTCTTCTTATTTCTTCCTTCCATTTTTCCTTGCTTTCGCTTCTTTCTTCCTCTTCCTTTTTTTTCGTTCTTCCATTTTTACTATCTTTCTTTTCATTTTCTCTTTCATTTCTTTCTTTAAGTTTCTTTACAAACAACAACGAGTTTTAAAAAGTATGATTTGCGTAGAGACCATAAAACTGTAGTTGATTAAGCAAAATACACACGTCACAATCTAGCGTACATTTTCCAACAAATGTCCTGACGGGAAATTTTATGTGGTCACGTGACCCCAGGGAAGGTTTATGAATGATCAAAATTTTAAAAATTTGTGTTAAAAACTTTTTTATTTTTGTAAATTTTGGAAATGCGCGAAAAAATATTATGAAATCCGCAAACTTTTTTTGTTTTTGTTTTACTGCACAAAGAGAAGATGCTCAGAGATAAAGCCACAGTTAAAAGTTGAAATAGAAGATGGGCGCGAAGCGCCCTAAAAGCCTAGTATCTGTATATTTTGTATTTGTAAATACATTTTCCTTTTCAGATCATTCATTTATTGTTTAATCAAAATAGATGAACAAATACTGAACAAGGGTAGCCGGTAGATAGATAGTTAGACAAAGATAAAGATAGATAGAAGGATAGATAGATAAAATTATGAATCAATAGATAGATAGATAGCTATATACAGATAGATTAATAGAAAGAAATATAAATAAATACATAAATATACACTTTACAGAGAGATTTGAAAATAGATATTTAATTTAATAGATATATAGACGTATGAACAGTTAGACTTGTAGATACATTGATATACATAGATAGATGATTATAAATTAGGATATCCTATGTACTCTGCCCTAGGCCTATGTGCTGTATATGCAGAGCAATTGAAGGAAGAATTTGTAGCAGCAGCAGTATAGTCAGCAGTAGTATACTCACTAGTTAGCAGCAACAAGATTAATTCTAGTTTTACACAGTTTCTCATCCAGTGTAGTTATTATTTAGAATATATTCAATTATTCTGGGTTCAATCTCGGGGGTATCAGGGGTTCTTACAGTTTTCTTGGTTGTCATGGTGGTAAGGGTTGTCATGGTTGTTAGGTTTGACAGGGTTGTCATGGGTTGTCAGTGTTGTCAGGATTTCAGGATTGTCAGGGGTTTCAGGGGTGTCAGGGTTGTCAAGGGTGTCAGGATTTTCAGGGGTGTTTCGGTTGTCCGGGGGGTCAGAGTTTTCAGAGATGTCAGGAGGAGTGTCAAGGGTTTTAATGTAAACAAAATCAAACAAAATATTTTTGACAGAGTATGTGCATGGAGTGTAAATGAGATGAAACTAAAAATATATCTTAATTATAATGACACAAGGATCAGAGATTAATGTTTTTATTAATGAGAGAAAGACGACATTTGAAACTTTCAATTCTTTTTACTTTTATTTAAATCTTATTCGATTTACGAGAATACTTCCTAATTAACTAAAATGTTATTTTATAGTGAAGTTAACTTCTTATTTTACTACATTTTTACTACATTTTTACTACATTTTTTTAAAAGTTGTTTTTCAACAATATTACGATACTCGATAGTTAATGAACTTAATTTTACAATTGTATGATTGTTGAAACTTGAAACAAAAATGTTGAACTATCCCAACCCCATTGCATTTAAAAAATTGAATTAGCTTTTTTGTGCTTTTAATATACAGGGTGTCCCACGAAAGATGAAAGTCGGTAAAAAGTTTAGAATGTCTTCTTTCGTAACTTGTTAGGTTGTTTAATAGCATAGACAATAATAAAAATATTATATAGAAGTCATATTATAGTAAAATTACCTTCAAAGTAAAATATATTTGAGCAAAAGATTTTTAAACGTAATAAACTGCAAACAGCCTTTAATATCTAATACAGTGTATAGAAGACGACATTTAAAACTATTTACCAACTGTTTTGTGGGACACCCTGTATTTGAGAAAAACTAAATCAAAAATCAACATCTTTACCATTTTTTAAAATACAAAGAAGACCTAATATCATTTTTTAAAGCTTATTACTAAGGAGCTTAATTTGAAGCAAATAAAATAATAATAAGCTATTAATAAGCTATTGGAGATCAAAGACGATTTTCAAAAGGCGTCTCGGAATTGTCATGTTTTTCGGGACAGTCTGTATATGCGTTGTTCCATGTTGTTTGTTCAGTTTATTAATTCATTAATTTTTAAATTTCATATCTATGCAAATTTATTTCAAATCATTGAAAACATTATCTTTTTAATACCATGAGAATGAAAACAGAAAATTAGTATTATGAAAAAGTACATTGATTTTTTTTAAGGAATTATTCAAATGTTGTCGAATTTACTTGTTTAAAATTCTTATTCTCAAATGAACTTATTTTGTGTTAGTTTTTAAAAAC
>NW_019398881.1:0-3003 GCF_000591075.1 Eurytemora carolleeae
ACCAAAGACGACTTTCAAGTCGTCTTCCTATTGTCATGTTTCGTGGGACACCCTGTATATCAATACAACAAACACAACTTTCGATTTCAATTTCTCATTTTTATTAAGTTAATTCAAATGACAATAAATATGTTTTCTTTGTTTACATGTAAACTTGTAATTTGAAAAAATCTTGTTAGAAATCAAAACTTGTACAGAAAAGTCGTCTTCATTTTATAAATATAAACGCCAACCACTGTGTGATTTACAGAAAATAAGAAAGTTTTAATAAAAGGGAGTGTTTGTGAAAACTTGAATTTTTTTTCTTCGTGCAAATAATTTATTTGTTATAGACACTAGACAGTAGTAACCAGAAAACTGTTGACAATTTCTTTCAATCACACAAATTTGAATTTTGTAATTTTAAATTTTTCAACATGTTTTGGGCACAATTTATCGGTTACAGATTAAAATATTAGTGACATTTAATGTAATAACGAAAAAGACAACACTGTAATTATTCAGCGAGAAAGTGAGAACCAGGAAACTGTGGTATGGGAGGACGACTTTTAGTCTCAACTTTTATGATTTTAAATTGTCTTATGAACATGAGCCACAACAGGCGTCAAACCTTATAGAAATCCAACGTATAGAAACAGCTACGTATAGCAACATGGGGTATTTTCCGGGAGAACATTTTTTATATTTTTGAGAATTAAACGTTTTTGTAAAACATTGTAGCTTATCATTCTCATTATCATAATTTCTATTTTTTTAACATACCCTAGACATTAAAGGAGCAAAATAGTTTAATATGTACATTTGTACTGCTCTCTATTGTGTTTAAGGTCCCCCAGGTTTTATTATGTACTGACAACATAAATGACTGATTATATGCATGGTTATACATAAATTTGCATGTTACTATTTAAAAAAATGTTTTATAAAAATGCTATCTACTTTACACTGATAATTTAATTTCTCAAAAATATAAAAAATGTTCTCCCGGAAAATACGCCATGTTGCTATACGTAGCTGTTTCTATACATTGGATTTCTATAAGGTTTGACGCATACACAACAATTGGGTAGAGTGCACAAACAATTTCACTTTATTAGCGATTTTATGCTACTTGAAGGGAGTGACCGTCAATGTCTGGTAGTTGAACCGAGAAATTTTAGGATTCACTTGAGATCTTTAAAACGTTTTAATGATGTATAACTACTGAGTTTTAGCGCAAATTCGACGTTCAAAATCATCCATTTAGATGGTTATGTTTAGAGAATCGATTTTTTAAAAATTATTAAATATCGACCACAAAAAATGTAAAAAATCTACAGTAAATAATTAGATGATTTGGAACATATTTCTCAATTGAAATTTTCTCAATAAATCAATGTTAGAATCATTTATTTCTTTTTAATCATTATATTGAATTTCTTATTTTTTTTTAAATTTGTTCGCAGATTTCTTCAAATCCTACTAATGTCGTCTTTTCAATAATAATTCCATGAAATCTACAGATGATGTTTGTGAACAGAGAGACATTACAGAAACCAATAACTGAATAAGATTACTTATTTTCTCAACATGTTCCTTAACGACTAATTAGTTTACTGTAGAATTTTTACTAAATTTTGCTTCGTCTTTACTAAATAATCTTTAAAAAACCGATTTTCAAAATCCTCTCTCCAAAATGTACAATCAATGAGGATTTTAAAGATTGAATTTGCGCTCTTGTTGAACAAATATGCACCGTAAAAACGTCTGATAGGTCTCAAATGAATTCTTTCAAAATTTTCTCAATAATACTGCAATCTCAGTTTAACTTCCATATATAGCCGGTCCCTCCCTTTAACTATCATATATAGCCGGTCCCTCCCTTTAAGGGACTGTCTACGTAGTTTCGTGTAACACATGAGGTGCTGGCCCAATTCACTACATTACATACCTTATATCTGAGTAAGAACGAGAAAGATGTCATTTTTTATCTTGAAGATAAATATATTCTGTCCATTTCCTTCCTTCTTTTTGTTGCATAAATTGGGTTCAATTGAAATTGAAAATATCAGCTGTCCCTTTAAAACATGGACATCTCAAAATGTTAAAAGACTGCTGTCGGGAACCAAGCATGAAATTCTTTAAATGAAGAGTCAAGAATAACACTCAGAGGATTTCCTCAGAGTGATTCGTCTTCAATCGGACCAACTTTTAATGTAATCATCTAAAATATCTTAAGACAACTTTCAAGATTTTTCATAGCAGTTTCTTATTTCTTGTTAAAATCGGAGAGCCTTTGAATAAAAGAGAAATGTTCTGAGCTGAAAACTTTGAATGGGATATCCTTAATCCTGATCGGATAATTAATCTGGAGATTAAAAATGAGAGGAGAACAAGCATTATTTAATCTGGAGATTAAGAAAAAGAGTGGATTAAGCATTAATCCCGATATCCCCCATTCTAAAGTTCCCAGCTCTGGTTATACAGGGTGTCCCACGAAACATGACAGTTGGGAAATAGTTTAGAATGTCTTCTTCCAGAATTTTTTAAGTTGTTTAATAGGAAAGACAATAATAAAAATATTATATAGGAGTCATATAATAGTAAAAATAGCATTTTTCGAAATGTCTTCTTCTATACCTAATAAAAATAGCAAATATTTTATATCATCAAGTCAGTTTGAANAGGAGTTACAGATCTTTAAAAAAAGTGAAATATGTCTCAAATGAATCCTAAAGAAGTTTTCGACAACACTGCATACTCAGTTCAATTACCTTACATAGCCGGTCACTCCCTTTAATAGATAAATGTTTTTTGTTTGGGTACAGCAAACTAGGTCTTCGTGGTTTAACGGATACAAACAAAACAATAGACGAGCCAAATATAAATATTTAGATTACGAATGAAGAGAATGAAATCTATAATCCTGAGTATTTTCCTGCTCCTGGAGAAGAGGAAGCAAACTACGTCCTTCTCTGCATAGTTCGATAGAGCCTGGAGAAGATTAATCACTGATATTTTGTC
>NW_019398882.1:0-6820 GCF_000591075.1 Eurytemora carolleeae
ACCTTATCCTTCGGGGTCAACCAGTTCAACAATAGAGTTTGGAGTCAACCTGTTCAACCTCCTCAGGGGTTAACCTGTTCAACCTTATCCTTCGGGGTCAACCTGTTCAACAATAGAGTTTGATGTCAACCTGTTCAACTTCCTCAGGGGTCAACCTGTTCAACCTTATTCTTCAGGGTCAACCTGTTCAATATTAGAGCTTGGAGTCAACCTGTTCAACCATCTCCAGGGTCAACCTGTTCAACCTTATCCTTCGGGGTCAACCAGTTCAACAATAGAGTTTGGAGTCAACCTGTTCAACTTCCTCAGGGATCAACCTGTTCAATTTTATTCTTCATGGTCAACCTGTTCAACCAATTCTATTCCATTCTGTTCCATTCTATTCTATTCTATTCTATTCTATTCTATTCTATTCTATTCTATTCTAATGTATTCTATTCTATTCTATTCTATTATATTCTATTCTATTCTATTCTATTCCATTCTGTTCCATTCTATTCTATTCTATTCTATTATATTCTATTCTATTCTATTCTATTCTATTCTATTCTATTCTATTCCATTCTGGTCCATTCTATTCTATTCTATTCTATTATATTCTATTCTATTCTAGAGTCGGCAAAGCTGTTATTTCCTGTAGAACAGATCTAAACTGTTCAGGGTAAGTCCATTAATGTTACAAAGAAATTTAGTCTTTGAAACAAACTCAAATTTTTAAATTCCTATATCTTTGCAATTCAATGTAGTGGACCATAGGTATTTTAAACTATGAATTCTGTTAGATCAAATAATATGTTTATATGATCAAATGTTTACACCATCAGGTTGCAAAGATACAGAATTAATTACATTTTTTAATAGTGACGGGACTTTCGACGACTGTGCAGTACAGTACAGTACAGTACAGTACAATATAGTGGAGTTATAGTCTATTATAACTTATTGAGGAAATTATTTTTTTACTCTAAATTTTACTTTTTTTCAGGAATATGTTTATATGCTGTTCAGTTACCAGATCAGCAGGAAAATATTTTACCATCTCTTATCTCTTTGTTAGGTCTGACATCCTTAAAGAGACCGTTCACTTATTTGGGTAATTTCATGGTAAACTAAACAGTCTATTATTAGCTGTTCATTGGTATTATTAGTCTTACTTTTCAAAGACAACTGTGGGTGGCCTGAGAAAAAGCCGTTCATTCAGAATTCCAGCGCAAAGGTATGATACCTTTGCATTTACACTATTTGATGCTTTTGTCATAGTCATGGATTTAAAAAAAAATGTTCAAATATTAAATTAATTTGTAGTATCTAATAGTTAATTGTAGATATCTTTAATTCTTTTCAATTTTCTTTTTAAATTGTCAATTTTCAAAATATTACTTATTTTAAACATTTGACTGTTTGATACGTTTTCTCTACTTCCCTAGGAATCCCCCTGACTTATTGGAAGAATCTAGGAACTGGTTTGTCTGAGAGAGAAAGTCGTTTTTGTATAAACATGTTAAATTGTTAAATCATGCTGGAACACGAAATTTCTTGCTATATTTCATATTTTATTATAATGTCTGACACATTATTTCATTAAAATATGATAATTATTGATTTTATTGGACTGTTGTTACTGAAAAAAACGTTCAAATATTGTCTATGCAAAGTTAATCGTACCTCTCCGCTGGAATTCTAAACGATAAATCGGCTTTTTCTCCGGTCATAGATATCTTTGAAAAGCAAGACTAATACCAATGAATAGCTATAAATAGGCTAATTAGTTTACTACGGAATTACCCAAATAAGTGAACGGTCCCTTTAAAATTTTTCTTAGAGGGAATATAAGCATAATTTCAAGTGACCCATTTAAAACTGTACCCTGCAACCCTTCGACTGTTTACAGTGGTAGGCCATTATATTGATTCAATGAAGACGACTTTTTATGTAAGTTTTGATTGTTAACAAGCTTTTTACGAATTACAAGTTTACAAGTAAACAAAGAGAAGCTTTTTTAAATTGACAGCTTCTCTTGACTTATATGTTAATGTGTATCCATGCCGTTTAACTGCAATTAATAAAAATCAAAATCGAAAGTCGTCATCATTGTATTGATATAATCGCCTACCACTGTAGATACCAAATATTTCACGTCAAAGTGGGCTTAAGAATTTCGAAAGAAAATATTCATTTTCTACCACTTCTATAAACTAGATAATAATAATAATATTTCTTAAATATGAAAGTACTTGAAAACAAATGGATCAACAATTACAAGCGTTTCTGTACAAGCGTTACAAGCGTTACAAACGTTACAAGCGTTACAAACGTTACAAGTGTTGCAAACGTTACAAGCGTTACAAACGTTACAAGCGTTCCAAATGTTCCAAGCGTTGCAAGCATTACACATGTTACAAGCGTTACAAGCTTTACAAGTGTTACAAGCGTTAAAAGGGTTACAAGCGTTACAAGCATTACAAGTGTTACAAGCGTTACAAGCGTTACAAGCATTACAAGTATTACAAGCGTTACAATTGTTACAATTGATACAAGCGTTACAAGCGCGTTTCAGACGTTACAAGTGTTACAAGTGTTACAAGCCTTACAAACATTAGAAGCTTTACAAGCGTTACAAGCGTTACAAGCATTACAAGTGTTACAAACGTTACAAGTGTTACAAGTGTTACAAGTGTTACAAGCATAAGTTGGACATCATTGATCAATTACAAGTTCCAAGTTCCAAGGGAACTGTTGTGAATCTGAATCTGAATCTGTTGTGAATCTTAAAATGAAGGTTCACTTAAAGTTACTCCTAACAAGCACTGAACTAATGAATTCATTAAACCCCCAAAAACAAAAAACATAATTTTTGGTAACATTTTTGATTTAGAAGCTTGTTCTTCTGAAGGATTGGATTGTCAACATGTTGCATTATCTATCAGGAATTTTACTTCAATTTTACTAATTTACCCAACAAACCATAAAACGTTATTTATACGTAAAAATGATGTTTGAATTAGTAGATATAATAGAATTAATGATCAGTTTTTCTAATATTTGAATAAATGGTGCCCAGGGGCAAGGGTAAGGTTCAAATCTCTGACAATGTGATAAAACTTTGTGATATTGGTATTCAAGCACTGGACCAGTCCACACCAATAATCAGGTATAAAAAAGAAAAAGAAAACTTTTTTTAAACATTTTTTGACGGTGTATAATTTCTAAGTAACAGCATAAATTCAGTTGTAAAATTTCACCAGAAGGGATGGTACATATTTGTAATAACCCGGAAGTAAAATGTATCAAACATCTTAATGTTGAAAAATAAGCAGTCAATCTTATTCAGTTCTTGGTTTCAGGAACTTTTATTGAAAAGACGATATTATGAAGATTTCAAAAAAAATCTGCAAACAAATTAGAAAAATAAAATTCAATACAATGATAATAAAGAAATGATTTATTAACTAAATTCTATTGAGAAATATGTTCTTAAACAACAAATTTGTTTACTGTAGAATTTTTGACAAATTTTTTATTCAGGTTATTAAAAAAAAGTTTCTTCTGAAAACCTTCCCTTTCTTTTCTGATGACATTTTACAAACAAATTTAACCTCTTGTATACTGACAAAACATCTCATCAAATGAATCCTAAAACTTTTCTCTATAATACTGTTACCCAGCTGGTCCCTCCATTTAAAAAAGGGTTTTTATTTAAACAGCTCAAAACTTTAAATCCGGTTTTGTCCAGGAGTAATATTATGGATAATATGCTCCTGTGCTGCCTCCTGGTGGAGGGATCTGGAACTAAACCCAGCATTGTTAACAATGTCTTAAGTGGTGGGTCACAAGAATCACAGGTTAGAAAAGTTTAAAAATTTTAATAACACCTTTGTATTAATTAAAAGATATATCATTTATCCACTTGAGTATCTATTATATCACCAAAATATTGATGCTGTTTTACAGTTTGTTAAAAAAATTATTTTAAACTTCATACCTATTTAAAGACAATGTCTAAACAAACAGCCTGCCAAAAAAGTAAGAAAAATTACATGATTGTTTAAGTAGTATATTTTTGACAATGACATAAATTACAGATATTTGGAATTTTTTGAAACATTTACAACTTTAACATATAGACTGGCGCGGCTGGAGGGGTTGGTCTTCTTTGTCTAGATGAAGCTGGAGGTCTTGTTGGCAAGAATATATTTCAGGTATTATCAAGGTGTTATTCAATCGTAACAAAGAAGTATATTTGCTTAGGACTGGGCAGTGTTCCTACTTTTTAAAAACCATTCGTTTCATTTTGTTCCATTTGTTCAATTCACCGACATAGGGTCAAACTTCCTAGGGTTAAATAACAAACGTTTAAAAACTCAACAAACCGTAAAACGACAAAGGTTCATAAATTGCGACAATCAGGCAAATTTTATTTAGACTATTTTTGGTTAATTTGAACTATTTCTATGTTCATTAGAACTAGTAGTCCCAGCACTCACTCAGCCCCCTAGCCTGTCCTAGCTGCAGCACTTGGATTAGAAATTGTCTTAACCTAACCTAATCCTGAAATAATACATATTTTTATGTTATGTTTTATGTTCATTTTAACTACTAGCAACAGCGCTCGGCCCACTGGCCTATCCTAGTTGCAGCACTTGGCCAGTAAATTCTCTAAACCTAACCTGAAATAATACATAAAATATTTTTTTCCATTTTGACACTTATGTCCTTTTACCCTTTGTCGCATTTTTGAACATTTGTCCTTTGACCCTATGTCGTTTGACCCTAGGTTGTTTGACCCAAGGTGGTTTGACTAGGTCGTTTGACCCTATTTCGGTGAACCATTTGTTCCCATGAAAGAACAATCATTACCCAGGAACAATGCCCAGCCCTGAGGGCTGGACATGTTTCTATTTTTTTAAAATTGGTTGTTCCATTCAGTCCTAGTGAAAGAATAATCATTCCCCAGAAACAATGGCCAGCCCTTGGGGCTGGACGTGTTCCTACTTTTTTGAAATTGTTCGTTCCCCTGAATGAACAATCGTTCCCCAGGATATGCTGACCAGCTTACTTTTACTTTTATGTACATGCTGGAAATTTGGACCAGGCACAACCCACACACTAATCATGATTTTATAAATTGGCCACAGAAGGAAAATTTATTTAGCAAGTACTTGCAATGAACTAATTTCTCTCATTCTTGCATTTGCATCCTTCTTGGAACATAAATGCTAACAGGAACATGGGATGATGTCATACATGTGGTATTTGTGTTGCTCAGAATTATGCTGGAATTTTGCTTTTTTGTTGGTTTATGTCCATCAATCAACATTAAAATCACAATCATTTAACACAGTTGTGAATTTTTTGTGCTTAAAGTGAAAAACAGTGATTTAATTTGTTGGATAAAAGGATCTTCTGTTGAAATAAACCTAAATTTGTGAAAATGTTATGCATCTATTTTGTATGAAAAATAGCCAATAATTTGTAATGACACTTTTCAGATGTAGTCAAATCTGTTTTTTCAAGTGCTACAAAGTGTCATTTTAGGCAGTGAAAGGGGCAGGATACCAAATATATCCAATAGAAAGCGTTACAAATTTAAGTAATATCGTTTTTTGTTTCATCATAAGTAAAGAAATAATTTTGCATAAATTTATGCATTTATAATCCGTTAACTCGTCAATTGATTTGTGGAGATTTGGTTTAAAAAGTATGAATCATTAAATGCCTTTTTCATTAGAGAAGACAACATTTGTTTCAATCTTTATTAGACCAAACAAAGTGCATGGAATTTGCTTAGATTTTCCGATGCAGCATCTTTATGTAGAGAGTCTTAGATAAACCTAAATTCTCATGCACAATAAATGCGCCAAATTTTTTGGGATACGTTGTGTTTGGCTAAGACCTTTTCTGGTCAAGATCGTTTATTGCATTGATTATTGATTGATCAAAGAGGTTATTGATTGATTGGCTTGATACTATGCTAATTGACTAGATGATTTGTTAAACAATCAACTACATGACTTGTTAATAAACTAGATGATTTGTTAATCAACTAGATGATTTGTTACGTTAATACATGAATAGTAATATTGCTTAATGATTGTTTGATGGTTTAATTGACAAAATGAATTGTAATATTTCTTGATGATTGATTGACAAGATGAATTGTAATATTTCTTGACAATTGATTGATTGAAACGATGAATTGTAATACTACTTAATGATTAATTGATTGATTTACTATATAAATTGTTGAATTACTCGGTAATTGAGTTATTGATTGCAAATATGAATTTTAGAACTACTTGATGATTGATTGATTGATTGAATAGATGATTCAGAAACATTCCTTGATTATTTGATTGATTGATTAGATGAATTGAAATATTACTTGACTAATTGACAAGGAATGTAATGTTCAGGTTGCAAAAGAGAGTATGTTCTATCTGGTAGAGAGTGAGGAAAGAGAGAATGCATTATCTGACCTTATCCTTCGGGGTCAACCTGTTCAACATTAGAGTTTGGAGTCAACCTGTTCAACCTCCTCAGGGGTCAACCTGTTCAACTTTATTCTTAATGGTCGACCTGTTCAATCTTTGAGCTTGGAATCAACCTGTTAAACCTCCTCTGGGGTCAACTTGTTCATCCTTAGAGTTTGGGGTCAACAATTTAACCTTAGACATTGAGGTTAACCCACTTAACCTTAGACAATAAGTGAATTCCGCTCAATCTTAGACTGACCTGATTCACTTCAGGCTTTCATCTGCTCAGCCTTAGATTTGGTTCAACTTGCTCAACCTTTAATTTCAAGGCTTTCCCACTCATCATT
>NW_019398882.1:6849-8731 GCF_000591075.1 Eurytemora carolleeae
CCCCCCCTCCTTAGGCATTAAAGTCTTTGAAGTCTTCACATTAAGGAATTAAGGGTCAACCCTCTCAAGCTTAGGCTTTTGTCCACACTTTCTGGGTAACCATTTCAAAATCTGACCATGCCACTTTTTATTTAAAGTTACCTCTAAACACTACAGTTCCCTTTAACAAGGGGATAGAAAGAGTACTAACTTGCTCAGCTCTATTTTTATTCAGAGATTACTGATAAATCAGAGATTATTGATGGGTCAGAGATTATTGATGGGTCAGAGATTATTGATGGGTCAACCAATATAAAGATATCTTAACAGTTCCTACAGCTTTAAGGAACTCTCATTTATCCAAACCAAGGTTTGAAGGGTGTTGTTGTGAGTTACACATGCCACTCTTTTTATTAAATAGAGGGTCATTTGAAATTATGCCTTTAGTCCCTTTAAAGATGATCACTTGTTCTTAATTAAAATGTTTTATTTGCATAAAACTAATTAATCATAATTCTATCAAGTTCGGTTGTGATAAAAATGTTAACAAATGATGCATAAATTATGTTTGTTATGCATAAAACATTAAGTTGCTCTAACTAATCAGTACAGTCATTTTCTGTGCAAATAATATATCACTCGATCCTAAATGCATTGTTATGATTTCATATTTTTATTAAGAGCAGAGATAAGAGAATACAGAGACATGAAATACAAAACTTTCAAAATTGGACTAAATTCCTAAATTTTAAGTGTAAAAAAATGGTTTGAGTATTTCTTTAAAATTCTCAAACTTTACCCCTGATTGGGGATTTTATGAAATATGAGGCTGCTAGATGGCAGTCAAAAACCTTTTGTGGGAATATAGCACAGTCCACTGTAGATTCTAGTTATTACATGTCCTTTCGATGTCAGCCTATACCCCTTCTCAATTTTCGTGAACACTCCCTTTAAAGGTTCCTATATATGCATAATACAGTGCATTCTGTACATTTGTATTAAAATAGTTTTAGTATTATTTTGATCTCTCATTCAAAATCTGTCAAAAATAGCGGCAAAACAGAGATATTCAGAAAACATAGCCTCCAAAAAAGATATAAAATTGAAAATATAAAACATTTATATCTAATGGGTAAAAATGGCTTCTTAATTAAAAAAATTCGAACATTTGTTCGTAAAATCAAACTTTACTGAAAGAATTTTGAAATGACAAACGTTTTGTTAGGAATATCTAACACAGTTTTACACGCCTACTTTTAATGCAAAATGCTTCAAAATGTTTTTGCCAAGTTAGGATTTTCTACTATCAGTATAGGGTTCCAAAGGTCAACTCCTTTCTCTGTACTAGCATCAAAGAGAATAGATAAGGAAAGAGTGGAATTTAGTCGGAAAAAGTGTTTTTGTTGTACTGTTTCCATACTGCAGATGTACTTCACACATTTGTGCTATATAACCTTTTGGCCTTGGAACATCTTTTTGTATGAAAAAAAATTTCTTGAAAATTATTAAATTTTCTCTAAATCAATTCTCTGACAACCTGTCAAGCATTCCCTAGTTAATTTCAGCAGAAACTTATAAAAAGAATAAATTGTAACAGATATGTCTATGTATCATACTGTTTGTACTGCGTATAATTTGTGAAAACTTACATGAATTGTTTACTTTAAACTCCTTTTCAGGCTCAAAGGGACTGAAAAAAGAAAGTATTATTTCCCTTCTATTCTAATCTCTGTTCTGTGCTAACAGAGGCCTGCAAGAATGACATGAGCAATCTACTGTTGCAAATTGTTAATGCGGGCTCCAGGAGAATAAAAAATTCAATCGGTGGGTCATTCGTGATAAGGTTTTGTATGTGTGATAATATATTGATAGATAGATAGATAGATAGATAGATAGATAGATA
>NW_019398882.1:8865-9864 GCF_000591075.1 Eurytemora carolleeae
AGACACTAGACACTAGACACTAGACACTAGACACTAGACACTAGACACTAGACACTAAACACTAGACACTAGACACTAGACAAGTTCAATTAGAGTTCCAAAGAAAAAAGCCTTTATTGAAAGGGCTTTTTTTCTTGTTCAAGTATTTTTTCATGACCACAGTTTTCCGCACAAAAATCGAAAAGAGTTTTACCAAATACTCCATGGAAACTGAAGCTAGAGCAACTGCTTTAAAGTTCTTAAAGGGCCTGTAAGCGTAAATTTAAGTGATCCCCCATGCAAAGATGGCAATACCCGATTTACAATGGCACCCTTGAAACCTTAAACTGATTAAAAATGTGGAAGATACCGTCGTTTTTCTGAATCAAAAAGTGTTATTATCGTGAGTTTCTCCATTGCTTCTTATAAACAAGAAATGCGCAATCCACATTCACTGAGAAACTAAATAGTAAAAACATTGATGTCTAATTAATACTTGATCAGACAAAGCTTTCAAGGGTACCCTTATACATCGGGCATTGTCACGTGAAATTACGCTTACAGTCCCTTTAAACTTACTGTACAATGTACCTAGGGCTTCGTACAAACTTAAATTATTGGATTTCCCTGAACACTCTTTTCTAGATTTGTTTTCCTTCTTCATGAGTCTTTTTTTCCTAAGACGATTTTGGTAGCCCGCAACACTAAGTCCCAGAAATCCAAAACACAGGACTTTTCTAAAGACATTTTTTATGGGACTCAGGAGACATTTATCAATTCCATCTTTTTATTTAATAAACTTTTTCCCGTGATTTTATTACGAATAAATCAATTTTTAGAGTTAAGTGACATTTAGAGTTAAGATTTCCAATAATCCAGGAAAACATCTTAAATTTATAATTTTGTGTTTAAATAAATCAATGAATTGTTTTGAGCCGTCTAACCAGTAACGGTTGTTACTCAAAAGTACTTTAAAATTAAATAAAATGTTTTGCATATTTATTTTCAAATTTATTTCGA
>NW_019398882.1:10123-22032 GCF_000591075.1 Eurytemora carolleeae
GTACTTAATATACATATACATATAATTCAGGACAAACTGGGACCGGAAAGGTTGACCCGGCTCGGAAATTCAAATGTACTACGGCTGCCCTTGTTTTCCCTCTAAATTGCTCATTAAAAAGAGAGGTTATTATTAAAAACCAATGAAATTCTAATCTTATCGAACAATTTACCTTCTTTTCTTGCAGAATGTAAATGTAAATACCTTCCATGTAAAAACAGCCATGCCCGATTCACAACGGTACCCTTGAAACCTTTTTCTGAATAATAATTTGGAAGAGAATTGTCTTTTTTTCTTTTGGTTTAACATTTATAGAGAAAACACAATTGAAAAAAATCAGTTTTTAATATCTTCAGACAAAATAAGGTTCTAGGGGTACCATTGTGAATCAGGCATTGCCATCTTTGCATGGAGGGTCACTTGATTTTACGCTTACACTCCCTTTTATATCTGGGAAGTTATGCAATGTCTTTAGTTTTGCACAGCACAGGGATTTATACGTCAACTATTGAGACCAGGCCAATTTTTTAATCAGCTTTTGGTTTTTATACCCTCACAACCCTCTTAAAAAAGATTAATATACTTCTTTAGAAAAAGAAAAAGATTTCAAATATTTGGTAAAATCTTAAATTACAGATTTTAGTGTCGGAATTATACATAAAACATAAAACTGACGAAATTCAAGAAATCTTGTATTTGATGTTGGTATAAAGCAAAACAAATGTATCGCTGAAGCAAATCAACTCAGTAGGTAAAATGGGTCTGTGCACACTGCACAAAACTGCTGTGTTAAATGTTTTAAAATCAGAAATCAATTGTTGCTTTCCCAGTCCACAGTTTAATGGGTCCCCAGTAGTAAAATTATTTATTTTTATATGAAACAGTGATATACAGGGTGTCCCACGAAGCATAACAGTTGGTAAATAGTTTTTAATGGTTGTCTTCCATACACTGTATTAGATATTAAAGGCTGTTTATTTCAGGAAGCCATTATTTCGATAAAAGTTTGAATTTAAAAGGTTTTCTGATAAGAACTAGTCATGCCTAAAAACTCGGAAACAAAATTAAATAAAAAAAACTGCGTACACGACAGATAGAGATCGAAATTTAAATATTTTTAAATCTTATAAATTCCGCAAATTGAAAATTCTCAATTCATAACACTTCCATCTTGTAAAGATTGAATAACACAAAATTTTGTCGATTTCCATTTAATAAGGATGCTTTTATTTAGGATGCGTTTAGTTAGGATGCATTTATATAGGATGCATTTATTTAAGATGCATTTAATAAGGATGCATTTATTTAAGATGCATTTAGTAAGGATGCATTTATTTAAGATGCATTTATTTAAGATGCATTTAGTAAGGATACATTTAGTAAGGATGCATTTGGTAAGGATGCATTTAACAAGGATGCATTTAATAAGGATGCATTTCGTAAGGATGCATTTAGTAAGGATGCATTTATTTAGGATGCATTTAGTAAGGATGCATTTTTTAGGATGCATCTATTTCGGATGCATTTAGTTAGGATGCATTTATTTAGGATGCATTTATTTAGGATGCATTTATTTAGGATACATTTAATGAGGATGCATTTGGTAAGGATGCATTTAGTAAGTATGCATTTATTTAGGATGCTTTTATTTAGGATACATTTAATAAGGATGCATTTAATAAGGATACATTTATTTAAGATGCATTTATTTAAGATGCATCTATTTCGGATGCATTTAATTAGGAATAAATTTAAGTGACTCTCTGTTCAAAGAAGGGTACGTCTGATTCACATCTTAGCACAATGGTACCTTTTAAAAAATGAGCAATCTATCGTTGTTAAAGCATTGCGGCATAATTGTGCAAGTGATTTTTATAGAGAAATTACCAGGGGGGATGATAGTTCTCTACCCGTGTGCTCAGTTAGCTGTACTGTACACTTAAAACTGTTTACTAATATTAATATACTATGGGTTAGGCCAGAAATAACTTATAATAAACAGTAAACTTTTGGTATCACATTCATCCTTGAGTATAGAGACAGGTTCAACGGGTGCCATTACTAATCTAACATGCCACTCTAAAAATAGAGGCTAACAAAAAATTACATTTACCGTCCCTTTCAGCTGCAGTTTAGATGGATGTTCAAAAGTAATGAAATAAATTTATCTACTGCACAGGTTTGCAATCTGCAAATCCCTGACCTTGCCTAGTGAATTTAAACTGCACGCTATCGCAAAAACATAAAATATATCTTTTTATCGCACAGTCCTGATTTTAATCGGATTGCCCTGTTTTAAAGGGACTGTTCACTAATTTGGGTAATTTGAGGGCGAACTAAATAGCCAATTAGATATGCATTGGTATAAGTGTTACTTTTCAAAGACAACTGTGGGTGGCCTGAGAAAAAGCCGACTTATCATTCAGAATGCCAGCGTAAAAGTATGATACCTTTGCATTAACACTATTTGATGCTTTTTGTCAAGTCATGGGATTTTTAAAAATTTTGAAATATTTTGTGATATCTAATAGTTAATTGTATTGTCATATATGAAAGAATTAGCATATTGCTATGTTCAACCAAATTACTAATAGCTCACACCAACCCAAATAATAAACGATTCACGAGACAAATACTTTATTTAAACGAAAATTAATATCAAACGATTATTCTGTAGATTGCATTGCAGGGAATTGAGCTACGAGACTATCTGACAGAAAACCACTATTGTTCTCCTCCTCCCGGTACTGTAGATCATCATCGACTAACTCTTGTTTCTGTACAGGTTGACCTGCTCACTCCGGTCGGGAATCCCTATTTTCCCCAAAATACCAGGTGAACGCCACGTTGGAAATCCCCGGATTCCTTCGGGCCTCTCAAAAAATGTTTTAATAGTTTCTGCAAAGGTATTTTAGACTCAGTATTAAAAAGCAAAGATTGAGTGGAATAAAAAGGCATGTTTGCACACAAACAATATATTTACATTAAACTATGCAATTGATTAGTGTTGGATCAACTAAAGTTGATCGAATTACACACAACATTCGCATAAGGGCGAATATATTTCCATTCGACTCTTCTCTTCAGATACTTTATGCTGACTGACTAGTCCTAGTGAACCCTGGGGATTGCTTTCTCTGCCGGCAAGATAAATGCCATTATATCCTTTCTTTAGCATCGATCTCACCCTAGCTGCCCCTTACACGGGACCGCCTTGCTGCCTCTAGATAAGGAGGGGGGTTCCATACCCTTCTCCCCCTAAACGGTTATGTACTTGAGGTTGCATCCAAACCCAGAGTTTAATACCCTTTGAACTGGGTCTGGATTGTTTGGCTTTATTTTTAGATTGCATTTCTTATGTGCATCATTTCTCTGACTGGGAGTAATGAACTTATGTACATCTTTGAAAAGTAAGACCACTACCAATGAATAAATAATAGGCTAATTAGTTTACCATGCAATTACTCAAATAAGTGAACCGTTCCTTTAAACCGGGATTGTTTGCGAAAAGTCAAAGGAAGAGGAGAAACCATAATACATGGTTCCGTAGTAAGCAACTCTTTAATTTTTGGAACACATAGATATATATTAAAAAATTAACAATTTTACTCTTAAAAAAGTTTGTTTAAGTGCAGTGAAAGTAGTGGGTACGTACAATATTAATAAATAAGGGGGGGGGGGCAGTCGTTGATGAAACATTTTGCTCTAAAATTCTGTTTTAAACATCAAAATGTACATTTCGTACTCGGTCCTTTTCCTATGATTAAAAAAAATTAAACATAACTTTAGGTCAGTTCTTTTTAAAAATCCGCAAATCTATCATTGAAAATGCACAGTTTATTCCATTCTGTCGTAGAAACGTGAAAATAAAATAATATTTGAAATTTTTTAAATCTTTGGCAGCAACCGACGATATACATCTTCTTGTTAATCTGAAAAAGAGCTAAAAGGTTCACTTGTGAATCTAGCATTTTACGGTACATTCCAGTTCATTTCATGTACCGTGTCGAATTTCAACTAGCCAGGGCAAGCAGTACAGTATAGTACAATTATACAGATTATATGAGGCAAAATGGGACTTTACGGCAAATAAATGATCCCCTTCTAGTGAAATTTATGCAAAGACTTTGCTAATGTGCTAATGTCAAAAAACACGCTTTAAATCTATTTTAGGAAATGAGATAAAACATATTTTAGAAAACCTGTCAAAGATTATGTCTGAAAACAACCCTAAAAGAAGTCGGAAAAGATTAAAACCCTACAATTGGGTTTAAATACTTTGTCACAAAACCTGTTTCCGAAATTGTAAATAAAATATTCTGTGCACGGATGCTAATTTCAATCTGTTATTATTGCATTAAGCTAAAACCTTATCTTTTAGATTTGTTTCATTAATTACTACACTTTTAACACTTATCAAACAACATTAAAGCTAGACACTCTCACTCATAGTTTTAACACTTAAAAACACTATTTATTCAATACAAAAACACTCTTACCAATCTACGCTCAATAGTTAATATCAACTACACTCTAAATTCAGTATTTATTACTGAAACTATTCTACACTCAATATTCAACCCTTAAAACAGTCTTCACTCAACATTAAACACTCAAAACACTCTCCTGTCTAGTGTCTACACCCTAAACTTTATGGTTCAAAAGGGACGAAATAAATAATAAAAAATTCCAATATGGCGGAAAACAAAATTGCGGCAGAGGAAACCCCGCCAAAACTAGGAAAATACCAACAATGTGTTCCAAATAAGTTATACTATGGACCCGGACTAGGAACCGTTTAAGGCTCCAGTCTTAATTATAAAATATTGATCTAGATCCTGATAGGGAATTCTTAAAGGGGCTGTCCTTGTAATTTCAAGTAACCTTACCCTTAAAGAAAGGTATATACCTATTCAAAAGTTCCTTCACTAATTCTGTAGCAAAAATCCACAAGTAATTTTTCTAGACAAACAACAATTTATGTACTTTTTCAAATAAAAAAAATTATTTTTGTACATACAAAGCTTTTAAGAATACCAAATTGTGAATTGGACATGCAACCCGGTGTATTACTCTTGAATTACGTATACAGTCCCTTTAATTCTAAAAGCCTAATCTGTATTATGATTATGTATACAGTTCCTTTAATTATAAAACCTGATGTGTATTATGATTACGTATACAGTTCCTTTAATTATAAAAGCCTGATATGTATTATGATTACGTATACAGTCCCTTTAATTATAAAAGCCTGATCTATATTATGATAACGGGAATTCCTAAGTCTGAGTCTAGGCTAAAGCGCACTAAATTAAACGAAGTTCTATCCGTGTTCAATCTCCTTCAAGTCTAGGACTGGGCAAAGTACGAAAACAAACTCTGCATTTGTTAATCTTCGTAGTACGAATTGTTTCCAGAGTTCTTGCATTGCGGATATCAAGATCATTGTCTAATTTCCTCTTTTTGTTAATCTGCAGATTAATTTAATCTTTATCTAATATCCAGGAAAGTGTCTAAAATTCCACCAATCAGAGTGTGGTTTGTAGAAACTGAACAGCCATTCGGAAGCCAGGAAATTTTGCGTGCAATTAATGAGAAAATTTTAACTTATATTGCTCGGAACCAGCAGAGAGGATTAAGCTGAAAATCAAAAGTGTCCAAAGTTGATATCAAGATTAAGCAAATGGGATTAAGGGTATCAAACCAAAGAGCTTCTAGCTACAGATGTACACAATAGGATGCCATCTGTATTTGTCCGGCAAATCTATATATTTATATTTATAATTAAAAATTGTAATCTCTGTTTTTTTCTGTTTGTTTGTTTGTCAATCATAACTCAGGAACCCCTGGACTGATTTGACTCAAATTTTGATTGGAGAACTCGGGAGACCCACAGGAATATTCTTAGTTTGGTTTTGAGATTCTAAGTTGAGTTGGTCAACTTGAATAGCGAAAATTTACTTTTTCGGTTAAAATGGAATAGTTACACGGCATGAGTAACTTTTAGTAATCTGGGCAGAGCTGGGTTCCCAAGCAAATGTATTAATATTTATATTCAAGGGTGTCCCAAGAAACATTGGAAATAATAAACGACTTGAAAATCGTCTTCGATTTCCGATATTTGATAAATGATAAGTGTGTATCATGAGCATCTTAAAATGTGGTCTGCCTTCTTTGTATCTTCAAAATTAACGAATATTTGAAAGATTTCTTTTTTATTTCATGAAATTGAATCTGGACAAATTTATTTATATATCCGTCCTTTTTGAAGTTGCAAATATACCAAACCACATTTTGGAATTCCCAAGATTAGTAGTTTTAATTTCTAATTGTTTAACTGGAATTCCTAGAACAGTAAACAAATTGTGTTCACGGAACTCGTCACAAAATTCTCATGTTCATTGGTACACCCTGTATATATATATACAGTATACACAGTGATAACCAGAAAACTGCAATGAAATAGGAAGACGACATTATAGCAATATTTAAGTTAATTTGATGTTATTCCATAGCGAATAGTTTTACTATAGACACTTATTCAATCACTAATTTATTGAAATGGTTCTGTTTACCCAGTACAATTGCTATGTCTAATGTGCATTGGAGTTTTAAAAGTTATAATTTGATTCTAAAAGTCGTCTTCATATTTCTCTACGACGATACACTGTTAAGTCCGGTTCATTTCAAGAACCAGACTGGCATCTAACCAGCTAGAGCTAGTGTACAGTGTACAGTACCCATACAGACTATACCAGGCAAAACGGGACTGTACACTAAATGAACCAGTCCCCTTCTAGGGAAATTCTCGTGGATAAGGAACCCAGATTAAAAATGTACAAACGCGCCCATTCCTAGTTAATACAAGTGCAAGGCCTAAGACTAAGGTTAAACAGTACTCGCAGAGTAGAAAACACAATTATTAAATTGTTATCAAATACTTCACATTTGAGACCGAACCTATTTTGTTATCAAATGCTTAAAGGGGCTGTACAAGTGTAATTTCAAGTGACCTTCCATTTATAGAGATGGTATGTCCGATTTACAAAGATACCATTTAAACCTTTGATTGATTAATGATTTCGTAGATATTCTTTTTATATATCAGGTAATTAAGTGCAAAGATTATATATCGGGTAATTAAGCTCGAAGAAACTGTGTGAGTGTAACTGTACATCATCGTTGCCCGGACTAAGGTTTAAAAGGTACAGTTGTGAATCAGACATGCCTCTCGATAAATGGAAGGTCACTTGAAATTTCTCTTACAGTCCCTTTAAACATTGAGACCGGGCCGAATCTGCAATCCGTCAATCTTAATTAATGGTACCTTTGTGGATAGAACATGCAACTTGAAATTACATCTTTTTAATATACGTACTTTATCTTAATATCTTTCTCTAATCTATTTAAATATTCTTCAATTTCCATAAGATGAAATAATTTAATGTCCGCATTTATGAACATGACATTAATTGAGTGTGTAATCATGTTTTGTTTTTAAGATAATTAATTAAAATGTTGTGAAATAATTTAATTTCAAAAGATAACAAGGGTTTAGAAAAAGGTTAATGAAAAAGATTATGAAAATAAATTATGTCCTTAGTCAATTAACAATAGAGAAGTATTGAGCAGTCATCCTCCTCCCCCTTCCCCCATTTCCTGTCTCCTGCATGGGCTAACTGGAAACCCCTCTCTGTGCGTCTGATCATACTACTATACGTATCCATTTTAATTAATATTCCCCCGTAGAAATCACTGAGTCTGTAGAAAGCTGAGAGAAAACAAGATTCTGCTTGCTTTCTTTTACAGGGTTTCAACCAGAGAAAAGAGAGTTACAGAGATCGATTGAAACCTATGATATGATATATTTCCCACAGCATGTTCTATTGTGTACAAGTACTGTACGCGAACAATCAGCAAACATCTGTATTCAGGGATATTTAAGGATCCTTTGGATACGAAACACAAAATCTTCAAAAATAGACAATATTCATAAATGTTATGTTTCATGTTTAAAATTGGAGTATTTCTTTAAAAGTTGTAAAACTTAACCCCTGCATTGGTATTATATTCAACGAGTGGCCGTGAGATGGCACTCTAAAAACCTATCGTGAAAACGTAGCATGTCGTGCCGGGTCAACTTAGGCCTATGTAGCCCACCCTGTGAAAGGAGATAAGCAGTCTGTATAGTCTGTGGTTTCAACTGATACATTACAAATTACATGTATACTAGCGCCTATAGCGTGAGAAATGTTTTTAAAATCTACATCTACCATGTAATGAAGTTTACATATACTCTATCTGTTAAAACTTCAATTTCAATTAATTAACTAAATAATTAATTATTGAAAATATTTTGAAAAATCCAACACTGAAAATACTAAACAATAAAAGAATAGCTTAACATATAAATATATAACAAAATCGGTTAAAAATGTTTTCTGTCAGCTCAAAACTTTTGTTGAATTGAATTAAACATCAATATAGCTACAAGGTGGCCAAGAAACATGACAATCAGTGAACAGTTTTGAATGTCTTCTTCCGCATACTCTATTAGATATTAAAAACTTTTTGGAGTTTATTTCTTTAAAAAAATGTTTAAATCGTATACTTTTTACAGTCAAATCAATTTTACTAAAATATAACTGTCATATGTTATTAGTCTCTTTTTCATCAAACAACTTATAAAATTATGGAAGAAGACATTTTAAACTATTTACCAACTGTCATGTTTCGTGGGACACCCTGTATACATAATACACTATGGGTTTGAAACACATCTTTGCCTGGAAAATTCTAGTTTAAAAAAAAAATTATACTCAAAAGAATACAAGTTTAGATTCCAATAATATTTTGAATGTCTAGATTTTTTTTCCTTTCCATTTTTAGTTTCTCTTGCACACCTTTCACATGGATTTAACGGTTCTGTTCTCATTCCAGAAAGCTGGGACTTTCGATCACAGTTTGACCCATTAAACATAAATAGTTCGCCTTTTCTCTGAAATACTTTCTTGTGGAAATTTGTATTTTAAATGAAAAAGCATAAAACAGACAACTCCTTAGTTTTAAAGGTTGTTGAATTATAGACCAAAACACGTTTGATTTGAAATAGAGGAAACCAAATTCATCTACTCCGTTTGGTCCGGGGTGCTTTGGCATTTCAGAGGGCTTTAATTAGGGGTCCTAATTAAAGAGACAAACACAGGGAAGAGAAAGTCGCACAATAAACTCCAAAATGCTTTTTAAGACATGAAACATCATTTGGAAATTAACAGCGGAATCTGTCTGAATCGAATTCAGAATAAATCTATCTTTCAAATGCCACACACAGCTAGGTCACTGAACGCTCCAGCAGTACAAAACATTTAGACTTTAGAAGCCAAATTTGGTGCAAAAACGCGAAACTGTCGCGCAAGAGAAGCTAGTGTTTCGTAGAAGCCCTATATCTAATTCATACTTAATCAGACAAAGCGTGTAAGGGTACCGTTATAAATCGGGCATTGCCATCTTAAAGTTACGCGTATAAAGGCCGAATTTAAAGAATTTGAGCCGCGGCTTAAATTTAAGGCGCAGTTTAAATATGCCTGGTTCCGCTTAAAATAGTATCAAATGTTTCAAGATTCAAGCCGGCGCTTAATTTTAACCGAGTTTTGGCGGATTTAAGCCTCGGCTCAAATTATTTAAATTTGACCTCTGTCCCTTTAATAACAAACAAAATGTTATAGTTTCCCTGTAATGTCAATGATAAATTTACATTTTTCTTCTTTTAAAAGTATTATAACCAAATTTGATATGAAATTATTGCTTACTGGAATGCCTGGTATCTACCTCTCTATTTAAAAAGTATCAGATTAAAACCAAATTTTATATGAAATAATTGCTTATTGGAATGCCTGGTATCTACCTCTCTATTTATCTATCTATCTATCTCAACCCACAACCCTGGAGTAGGGACTGATCTACAAACAACCAACAATCCTGGAGTAGGGACTGATCTAAAGACAACCAACACGCCTGGAGTAGGGACAGATCAACAGACAACAAACAAGCCTGGAGTAGGGATGGATCCACAGAGAACCAACAATCCTGGAGTAGGAACGGATCTACAGGCAACCACTAATCCTGGAGTAGGGACGGATCTACAGACAACCAACACGCCTGGAGTAAGGACTGATCTACAGACAACCAGCAACCCTGGAGTAGGGAAGGATCTACAGACAACCAACAAACCTGAAGAAGGGACGGATCTACAGGTAACCAACAATCTTGGAGTAAGGACGGATCTATTTACAGCCAAACCAACAAGATAAGAGTAGGGAAGGATCCAGTCTACAATCAACCAATAATCGATATATAATCTTTTATTGAAGTTGCAACCTTGTCCATCTTTATTTTTATATTTATTGGATGATCGAGGTTGAACCTTGTCCATCCTGTTTTCTATATTCATTGGTTGAAGTTTCAACCTTGTCAATCCTGATCTTTATAATCTTTGGTTAAGAATGAATTGTGTACATCCTGATCTTTCTAAACTTAGGTCAAAGTTGCAACCATGTCAATCCTGATCTTTATAATCATTGGTTAAGGTTGAACCTTGTCCATGCTGAGATATGGAGCAGGTGCATCCCAGTGGGGGGCTAACCATTAAATAAACACAAGAAAAATACTGCGTGCGCAGCATGGAGTTTATCTGCCGCGTATTTTTCATTAGACACTGTTGCGACGACCTTGCCGGCCTGGCGCGCCAGTGTCGCCATGTTGGGTGGACAGCTGAATACATGAATATTCAACACATCGCATCATTTATAATAAAAAATACCCCCAGATCTCAAATAATACGATTAGCCTTCATTTTTCTTCATTTTAGGACTCGTCCAAAATATGATATGGAGATGTGGGAATGCATAATACAACCTTGAGCTTAACACCCACCTATGACGTCCATTTAAACTATCTGTTGGAGCAATAATTGTTCAATAAGAATTGAATGAGAAATAGGGATTCCCATGTCTAAAATCCAAAAATGTAAGTGAGTACGGCGCAAGGATGGGGGTCAATTGTATAGCCCCTTCCCCTTTAAGCGTTTATTTGTTAAAGTAATTTAAAAAAATGATTACACACTTATTTACCAAACATGTGGAACGTTTGGAAAAAAGCTAATTTGTGTGGCTTATTGAAAAAAGACCACTATAAAATCCCTGATATTTGATGAATAATATAAAGTTTATTAAAACAGATTTTGTAAATGTTTTAAGCTTTCTGAAATGTGGATTTTAATCTTTAAACTTGGCGAAGATATATTTAGACCATTTTAATTTTATTTAATAATTTGAAATTTTGAAAAATTCGTCTATTTTGAAGGCATAATGACAGAAGCAAAATGTACTGCATACGCATTTACTCATACCGGCCCGTCTAGTGATGTGTACCGGGTACCCGATGCGTAGAGGACCCAATGCTATTCATGCATTAAATGCATTAAATGCCACGTAAATCCAAGACTACTCAATTCCCATGCTTTTCTTGACACTCTGTATTTAATGAAGTAAAACTTGCGGATAACAAGCTGCAGCTTAATTGTATCTTGTTAGTAGAGTTAAATCTTTAGTTTTTCCAGATTAAATTCTAAACAGCCCTTAAAATATACTTCTTGCCATGAATCAGAATGTTGGCTTTAACTTGTTTATTTAATCTTATTTGAGTCCGAATTTAATGAATTTGAGCCGTGTCTCAAATCCACCAAAAACCGGTTTTAATTGAGCCGCGGCTTAAATCTTGAAACATTGAATACAATTTTAAGGGGAACCAATCATATTTGACCCGATGCTTAAATTCATTAAATTCGTCCTTTGGTAAGTTTTTTAACATTGGAGGATTTGGCTTCCAAATATGTAATAAGCTTAATTTTT
>NW_019398883.1:0-2985 GCF_000591075.1 Eurytemora carolleeae
ACCTCAACAACTAGAAAAGATTTAAATAATGCTTTATGCATGACAAAGAAAAGGTAGGAACCCAGGAATACAGTAGCAGCAACGAATCCAGTGTTATTGGTTAAGCACTAGATTCTTGGCTGCTTCTGTATTCCCTGGGTTCCTACCTTTTGTTTGATACGCATAAAGCCATAGTTTAAACATTTTTTATTTTGTACTGCCATTTTAGGTCATTAGGGTTCATTAGAGGTCATTAGAAGGTTAATGACTGGGTTTTTGGCTGCTATAGTATTCCCTGGGTTCCTAGCTTTCATTTGATCAGCATAAATCCATAGTTAAAAATATTTTTATTTTGTAGGTCATTTTAGGTCATTATAGGTCGTTAGAGGTTATTAGATGGTTAGACACTTGATTCGTTCCTGCTGCTGGATTCCTTGGGTTCCTATTTTTCTTTTTGATATGCATTAAGCCATAGTTGAATTATTTTCAATTTGTTAAGGTTAATACAGGTCATTAAAATTCAATTTTATTTTATTTTAGGAATTTTGATTAATAATTAGGCGTGCAGCCAAAAATTTGAAAGATTTAAACCAGAAATGAAAGCAAGCCACCCTCACACTTAAATTAAATAGGACATTTCCACGATTCTTTTTAGTTAATTTTATAGGAGAAAGTGATTCAGAGGAGATTGTTATTATAGATGAAGATAATAAAAGATTAGAAGATGAGAACAATATGCAAGATATGGTATATGATGTGTCTCTGCCCTGTGCCACAGTGCTGCAATTGGAGGTTGCTAAACCCCCATCACTCGTCCATACAGAAATAGCTCATTTACAGGTTGAATTTTAAAGATAGAAAATAGTCAAAAAAAATTTGTAAGGTTATAAGGAAAAACGAGTTATTTTTTGTAACAAAGTTTTAAGCCTTTTATTTTTCTTAGTCATTATATTAAATATTAAATCAAAGAATAAAACTTTATTACATGAAGATTTTATATAGACCTTATGACAATGACAAATTACATAAAGATTTTAGATAGACCTTATGACAATGACGTAGTATTTGTAAGAGGCAAAATTTGGGGAACAACATTCTATTTAAAAAATTTTCTGCGACATGTAAAGGAAGTTTACAGTTACATGTTTATTGTGAATGATAATGCTTATTGTTTAATAGGATGAAATTCCAATCACCGAAGTGCCTGATAGTCTTAATGTGGATTTAGGTAATAAAACTAAAGACATATTCACAGTAAATAGACACAAAACTAAATACAGGCACCACAGCCTCATAAATTTTAGAAATACTTTTAATTGCATGCATTTTTTATATTTCCTCACTTTTGTCCAGATTTTAACAGTTAAATGTAATAGCCAATTTTTCAGTGACACAGCTGTCAACAGACACAATTAATAAACATCTGTTAAGAGTTGAGGTATGTAAAAAAATATTTTAAAAAATATTTTGTATTTTAACATTTATCCTGAATGTTGGGTTATGAGTGGAAATGGTGTTATGTGGGGTGGGTTGGAGAGTGCGTGACACCAGAGCTGAAAACTTTAGAATGTGATATCCTTAATCCTGATATGTTAATTAATCTGGAGATTAAATTTATGAGGAGAACAAGGAATATTTAATCTGGAGATTAAGAAAAAGAGTGGATCAAGCATTAATTCTGATATCCAATATTCTAAAGTTCCCAGCTCAGTTCTCATTAGATCACTGAGGTTAAGCACACTACAGCCAGTAATTGGATTGGTGTCCAGACTGGTTTTTAAGGGTTCGATTGCCGTATTCCACACAAGCCTGTTGTTTCAAAAACATCTGAAGCCGACATCTGGTTAAGCAGTTACAACCACCTGACGGAAGTAGGAGGACAGAGGGGCGGCTGTCAGCAATTCTCAGAGCTAAAGGGTTCGTGCTTTCTACTCAACTAGAAAGAAGCTTTAAGTAAATTGATCCAAGTGAATGATGATAAAAAGAGGAATGGTGGAAAAGTAGGGAGAGTCTATGGTTGCCAGCTGGGGGTATCCGATCCGGGCCTAGAGATGTTAGGTAGCAATGAGTTTGATGTTTCCTATCAGTATGGCAACCGGGCTTCATTCCAATATATCACAATATTTCCTGCACTCTATTATTCTCTGGCCTAAAAACCCCTTAGGCCGGCATCGGGAATCTTGTCAACCCTCTGTTCAGTATGAATGAAGCGTGGCTGGATGAATGTGCTGCCAGATTACAACCCCTGGTAGATCAATATAAAAACCCAGACAACACAAAACTCTCATAGTAGAAAAATTCCTAAATTTGATCATAACAATCCAATCATGTCCTGGGGACCCAAAAAATCTGTTTAGAAACGATGGTGTTGCATGAGTCTCATTTTTTGTTGTACAAATCTTGGGATAAGAGGTTTATATTTTCTAAAAGTTACTATCAATCAGGAAGAGGTTGGGGGGTTGAATTTTAATGTGCTAGGAGAGTAAATGCAAAAATTGGCAGTTGATGTTAAATGTTTCATAAAAACCTGAAAACATCCCTTAATTTTCATAATTTTTAAGGATACACTTAGAGCTTACAATTCAAACAAAGATGTCATCCAAATAATATCTTCGCCAAATTTATTCTCTTCTGGAAGAAAATTTGGACAAAAATTGAGCATGAACTGGAATCAACAAATCAGGCACAGATAACAAAGAAAATAAATAAAGAGTTGTTGAATTTAAAGAAGTTAAACTTTTAGCATAACATTTAAAACTATATATTTACTTTTTTGGTACTGGACTTGATTCATTGGGATATATGGTGTCGACGTGGTGCTATGGAAACGCCTCAACACGGAAACGCCTCAACACGGAAACGGACCCAAAAGTGAGTTTGGGTCCGTTTCCTTCTTTTTTCAAGAATTATCGGAAATCCCTCAAAAACTAAAAAGTGTTGAGGGATTTCCGAATATTTTGGGTCGGTTTCCGCTATATTTACATTTGATTCGTTTCCCGTTTTTTT
>NW_019398884.1:0-2963 GCF_000591075.1 Eurytemora carolleeae
AAATATAAATTTAATATAAAATACGTATTGAGACCAGCTGAATAGTGAATACCCATCATAATTCACTGAAATTGCCAATTTAATCTCACACAATCAGAGCCTTAGCGAACTGTGGAGAATCTACAGAACTTATAAAATGGAGAACCGTTGAGAAATAGGAGAATCTTTGAGAACTAAGAGAACAGAGATCTTGGGGAACCATGGAGAATTAAGAGAACCGAAAAGAGCTAAGGAAACCATGGTGATTTAATACTACAGTAAAGAACTCAGGAATATAATGAGAACCCGAAATAATCAGGAGAATCCAGAACAATCAGGAGAACACAAAAAGTGCGGACAACTCTGAATAATCAGGAGAATTCAGAATAATCAGGAGAACACAAAAAGTGCGGACAACTCTGAATAATCAGGAGAATTCAGAATAATCAGGAGAACCTGGAATAATCAGGAGAACCCTGAATAAACAAGAGAACCCGGAATAATCAGGAGAACCTGGAATAATCAGGAGAACCCAGAATAATCAGGAGAACCTGGAATGATCAAGAGAATGCAGGATAATCAGTAGAACCCAGAAGCTCATTGAAATCAAGAGAACGTTAAAAAATCAGGAAATTTTTTAATAAAGAAAACATTAAAATGCTTGAAAACTTTTTTAAAATCCAGAAATAGCTCGAAGACCCGGAACCCCCTGAGAACCTGAGAACTAGGCAGATGTCTGGGACCCTGAGAACCAGACCGGGGACCCTGAGAACCAGACCGGGTACCCTGGAGACCCTGAGAACCTGATAGGGGACCCTGAGAACCAGGTAGAGGCCTGAGGTATACCTTGAGGGACTGAAGGGCCAGCTGAATGTTTGATCCATTTCTTCAAGTTGAGAAATAAAAATATTAAAGTTTGAAGACGGTCTTGTGTCAGGTTTTAATCAAGAAACTCTTCAAAACTTTCAAGTAAATGTCGTAGCTTCAGATTGGCTTAGATTAAACAAATCAACTGTAAAGAGAGAAGCTGTCTTACCGTCAGCCTGTTTTCAACAACAATTACAAAACTAATAATTCTTGGAAATAATTGCTCTTTCTATAAGTTTGAATGTCAAAAGGAAACATTGCTGATTTTTGCATGAGTAAAGAAATTAAGCAGAATATCAAATCAAAATGGAAGAAAACAGGGTGGGAGAAAAAATTACTTACAAAATTCTGACTGGAGAAAAGATTGGGATAGATAAAATGCGTAGAAGTATTAGAGCATAATCAGATTTTCATGTTTCAGAAATATTTTCTATATTTTTATTTGAGGAATTCATGATACCAGTCTCTTTTGCTCTTTAACAGTTGATGTCCTAATATTGGTGTTAGGTATAGAGAATATAGTTACTAAGTAATGAGTGCATCTGCTTACTCCAGGTACACGGATTAGTAGGCTAATACTTATTTTGAAACGAATTTTTCTCATGTGCACATTCTAAAAAAAGGTTAGTGGGTGACACTTATAGAACTTAATTAGTTGGTTGAGAATTCCTTCTGTAAAGATTTGTAGGCGAAAATTATAGGATTTGCTGTGTTAGTTGAAAACTCCATGTGTAAAGATTAGAAGGCGAAAATCAAAGGAACAAAGTTGGTAGGATGTATGGTCAAGGTTTAGGGAAAATTACGCGAATACTTCCGAGTTAATAGTTTGGATGTATACTCCAGGTTTAAGAAAAAGTACGCGAATTCTTCTAAATTGATAGCTTGGATATATACTCCAGGTTTAAGGAAAAGTACGCGAATAGTTCTGAATTGATAGTTTGGATGTATACTCCAGGTATAAGGAAAAGTACGCGAATACTTCTAAGTTTAGTTGATGTAAACTCAAGGTAAAGATTTATAAAATTTGGTAGGTTGGTATAATATATAAGGATTATTAGGCGAATATTTCTGAATTGATGTGCTGGATGGGAATCTGTGAGAAGCTTGGAATAGCAGGTGTTGAATATGTATGAATGTTATTGTATAAAGGTATAATCCTATCTGATATTAGAATTTTCTCGACACAGGAGCGGGGAGAAGAACGGAGTAAGAAATAGAATAATACTTGTATAGATCTTTCCTTTATTGGATGAGAGGACTTAAAGCCAACCTTCTCCTCAACCTTACACTCAGTACAGGAAACTAATGTACTTAATGGAGGTTCGGAAAACATAATATAGATGGATGGATTGATACTTCTTTATCAGACCATGAATTACCCCTAGAGAGGGAGGGGAATGATGAAGGGGGGGTAATATGTAGCAAGAAATATTGAAAGGTATGATACTGTACAATTAAACAAATAAATCCTATTGGCAGATGAATAGAAGTGCACTCGACCTAATATACAGTTCTAGCATTATAGAATCATTTACAGTATCTAGAATCTAGATAGAAACAAGGTTTTATTTACTTTAAGTATCAGTATTTTTATATAGATTTTAATATTTGTTTGATCTTTAAAGTTAGGTCATAATTAAACAGTTCCTACTCCAGGTAGGATTGAACAGTGGGAGAATATTCCTACTTCAGGTAAAATTGAACAGGGGAAGAATTCCTACTCCAGGTAGGATTGAAGTTCAGTGTTAAATAGTCGAAATTTTCAAGTGTTGAAACTAGCTGTTGGTTCAGGTTTCTTGTATTGAAACTATCTGCTGGTTCAGGTTTCTTGTAACGAAACTAGCTGCTGAGTTCAGGTTTCTAGTAATGAAACTAGCTGCTGAGTTCAGGTTTCTATCAATGAAACTAGCTGTTGGTTCAGGTTTCTAGTATTGAAACTAGCTGCTGGGTTCAGGTTTCTTGTATTGAAACTATCTGCTGGTTCAGGTTTCTAGTATTGAAACTAGCTGCTGGGTTCAGGTTTCTTGTATTGAAACTAGCTGCTGGTTCAGGTCTCTTGTATTGAAACTAGCTGCTGGTTCAGGTTTCTAGTATTGAAAATAGCTGCTGAGTTCAGG
>NW_019398885.1:0-2962 GCF_000591075.1 Eurytemora carolleeae
ATACTGTACTTCACCTTTGTTTACATGTCTTGCACTGCACAGTTGCTTACATGTATTTTACTGCACCCTTGTTTACATGTACTGTACTGTACCTTTGTTTACATGTACTGTACCGCACTTGTATTACATGTTCTGTACTGTACCTTTGTTTGTATGTATACTAAACTGCACTTTTAATTACATGCACTGTACTGCACCTTTATCTGCATGTACTGTACTGCATCTTTGTTTACATGTACTGTACTGCATCTTTGTTTACATGTAGTTTTCTGCACCTTTGCATGCATGCACATTTGTTTAAAACAGATAGTTTATCTGTATGTACTGTACAGTAAATTTTATAATTGCGCTAAAACTACAAAGAGTGAAAGATATTCCTCTTTTTGATCTTTTGCAAAAGAATTATATTTTAAGGAAATAAAATTCTTATTATAAATATTTAGTTTCCTATCCAATTATATTTAATGTGCAACATGGCACAGAGGAAGTTAATATATCCTCTATTTATCTATCTATCAATCTATCTGAGCCCAATTAAATGTTTTTTTTTGAGTAAAGTCTGGAACCGAATTCGGAGATCCAAGCAGAGACCAGAATATTGGAGAAACACATCTACCGTATTCAGTTTTTCTGGACTATACTCTCTTTCTTGCTAAAACCAAGTATAAGTAAGTAGGGTTTACAGAGATGCCACCCTGCAAGAGGCCAATTAACAACTAAAATCGGCGCTGATATAACGAAGATGACATTTTTATTCCTTAAAAATTTGTCTGATCAAGGGTGAAACCACAATATTGATCAGAAAAAGGTTTAAAGGACACTGTTGTTGTGAATCTGACTTTGCCTTTTTTTCAAATTTAAAGGTCACTGGAAATAACGACTATAGTCCCTTTAAATTCAATTCTAGCTTTTTAACAGGGGATAGATTTCTTTATTTCAGACTCTTACCTAACATCGGTTTATCAATGACTCAAATTTGTTTGATCTTTGAATGCATTTATTTGCTTGATCTTGGAATTGATTTCTTTGATCTTTGCATGAATTGATTAACTTTATCTTTGAATTGATTTATTTGATCTTGGAACCGATTTGTTTGTTCTTGGAATTGATTTGTTTGATCTTGGAATTGATTTTTTGATCTTGGAATCGATTTCTTTGTTCTTGGAATTGATTTGTTTGATCTTGGAATTGATTTTTTGATCTTGGAATTGATTTCTTTGATCTTGGAATGCCTTATATTTGCTAGATCTTTGAATAAGTTGATTGGTTTGATCTTGGAATTGATTTGTTTAATCTTAAAATTGATTTGTTTGATCTTAGAATTGATTTTAAACAAAAACTCTTTTTCCCAGATCTTTTTCCATCGTGCACTGTTTATTCTATCTTCACTTAAACTTATTTTGATCTTTGATTTGATTTTGATTTTTTTGTTTGATCTTTTCTTTGATCTTTTTTTATGTATATTTGACTAAATCTTTTTTCCAGATCTATTCCCAGCACGGCACAGTCTATTCTATCTTCACAGGGAGCTTAAACTTAAATAGGTTCTGATCCAGGGACAACTTATAGAATTTTACAGGGGGGATAATTGAAAGTTTTTTCCCAGGATATTTGATTTATATACAGGTGAATGAACTGACCGGGCTAGCCCGACAGGGTCAACGTACAAATCGTTAAGAATTAATAATAATCATAGATAAGGTAGATAGCATTAAGAACATAGATAACGTAGATGGCATTACTACAGAATATATATTACATGGTTACAGAATTCACTACACACCTCATATCTGATTTATATGATAGATATATTAACTAAGTATAATATAAAAATAGAAGACATGATCTTAAACTCAAATTTGCGTAACAAAAAGACTAAATGCGTAACAATTTATTGATCATGGAAAAAGATTTGAAAGAACCTATCATATACTTCAAATCTAAACATAAAAATATTCGAAACTTTTCCTTCTAATGGATTTCCAAAGAAAAATTATAAATCAAATGTATTTCGAGGTAAAATCTTTTAACTTTCTCGGTGCATGTGAGGTTAAGCTAATTTTTTTTAGCCATTAGCTTGCTCCAGTTCTAAAATGTATATATATATATATATCTTCGGAAAATACGTTCAGAACATATTCTATTTCTATTTCAGTTTCTTTATTGGCTATTGCTGGACACGGTGTTTCATGCAGCATTATTGCGGATTTTTAAAGAATACAATTGTGCATTTTACAAAATGAAATGCGCTTAAAAATGCATATACAATGCAGCACTATTGTAGATAACTGAACATATCACATTCAGTCACAATTTTACATGTTTAACATGTACATTAGAGGTGATTTATTTATAACTTCCTTTCTTTTATTCATATACAGTGCTAGTTTAATTTAGTGATAGCATTACACAGCAAACTGAGCTAGTGGGATAGGTCAACTAGGCCTATGATAGGCAGGGTACTGCAAAAAGTCTGCCCGCGCCATTAAAGTTGAAACCGAGCCTGCATAGGATAGGGTTGGACCGGTACTTGCCGTGCATCACTCAGGCCGGTACAAGGGGTCGGTCCGGTTCGAATCAAATTAATCTTAGTCCTCCGTGATTATTGTGGATAGAATAGATGTTTACTTGAAATAACGTATACGGTATATATAATTCCATAAATTATTCTCTGTAAGACTGTAAGATATATATTATGTACAAATATAATTAAGAACTAATATATTATTGTAGGTTTACAACTGCATGACTGTACGTACATGACATCATTAGTTACTCTCTTGAGCCTATAGATGGATGTTTCTTCTGTTAATCTATATTAATATGACACATACAATTTAATACATGCAGGGCCCTAACTGGGGGGGAGGGTTGTGTCGGGGCCAAATTTTAAGTTTTAACAAGTGCTTTTTGTATAATGTCATAACGACTTTGCTTTTTTCATACTATTTGTGCTATTTCA
>NW_019398886.1:0-443 GCF_000591075.1 Eurytemora carolleeae
AAGCCTATATTTTCGTAATTAAAATGACATTTCAATTTCCCCTGTCAGATAAAATATTAAATTATGATGACAAATTTAGACTAAAATGCTCATTTTTGCAGTAAAAGTTTCATGTGTTTTTCTTTTCTTTTATGAACTGTTTTATTTAATGTCCACTCTGCTAAAAGAAAGGGTTTGAACCGGGTCACATTTGTCACATGCACGTCTTCATAATTTCTTCAAAATAACATTGTAACCTATTGTACTTGTTATTATCTATTTGCATAGAGAATAGAATATATATTAGAGAGGAATTTAAAGAATCTCTCGGTATGAATTTTATCAGTCCCTTTCAGCCTGAAAGGAGTTCAAAGTGTACAAACCATGTAAATGTTCACAAATTATATGCAGTAGAGTACATTAATACAGTATGTTCCCTAGATCTTTTGTATATTTATTTTCTC
>NW_019398886.1:1296-2989 GCF_000591075.1 Eurytemora carolleeae
TCCTTGTCCTACTCCTTGTCCTACTCCTTGTCCTACTCCCTGTCCTACTCCTTGTCCTACTCCTAATCCTCCTCCACCTACCTGTGATCCCCTGTTCCCTATCCTGTGTATGACTAGAGCCACAAAAACAGAAAAACATTCGAAGACTTTAAACAAGCTTGAGGTCTCCAATAATCCTGTCATTTTGATTGAACAGCACTACACCAACTGCCTGAATGTAAGATAAGGCAGTGAGCAGAGATAAGCAGGTTGACTCAGGCATATAGACCTGACTCACTCACTTATCTTATTGGGCATGGAATTACTATTGATATAGTAAAACATTTCATGCAATATTATTATACCAGGAATCTAAACAGAAAACCCCGGCAAAAGGAGTTTGCCACAAATTCAAATTTTCTAATCCCAAGATCTTTCCAACCTAATAGTTTTAACCTTTGATATTTCAAACCTAGACTATTTGATCTAACAGAATTCATAGTTTGCAATTTCAAATTGAGGTCATTGGGTTGCAAAGATACATACGAATTATAAAAAAACTCAGTTCCTAATTGTAGTAGTGTGAAAAACGCGGCTTGAAATCCAGAGTTAAAAGCTGAAATTCTTACTAGAAAAGGAGGGCGAATCAGTGTTTTTTAAAATAAAAGATAAATCCTTTGACAAGCTTCAAGATTTAAGTTTGTTTACTCCAGGTCCTGTACTAATTCTGTCTAGGTTTCAAGTTTCCTTCAATTTTCTTTTACTGTTTTGTAAAAAATTATCACTTCTGGGTTCAGATTTTACTCTAGTCTTTTCTCCGGGTTCTAATAAAAATATAATCTTGGTTCTAGGTTGCGGAGATCCTGAGGTTCCTGCCGGATCCGTGGTTCGTCCATCCTCTCCCCTGGAGCAGGAAGTATCCTGCAGGGAGGGGTTCAGGTTTTCACTCCATAGCATGGAAGGACCTGGAGCTAAAATAACCTGCAACAAGGGAACCTGGAATACAACTGGTTTAAACTGTGAAGGTAGGAAGAATTTCTTTTCATCATCTTATTCTTAAAGAAGCTTTAAAGGAATTATTTGAGTCTTTGCCACAAACTCAAATGTTCTTATTCCCATATCATTTGCAATATTTCAAACTTAGATCATTTGATCTAACAGAATTTATAGTTTGAACTATCTAATGTCTATGACATTGGGTTTTAAAGATATAGTTATTATTTGTGGCAAAGACTAAAACCCTATTTTAAAAAGATTAATCCAAATAGTTTTATATTGAGTACTCATACTACAAACCTTTAAAATACAAAATATATTTTCAAATGGTTTAAGGGCATGTATTGCATATTATTCTTTTCATAAAGATGAATGATAAAAAAGTTTTGTTTCCACTTTATGATCGTATTCATGTTCTGTATAATTCATAACTTTTTGTTCTTTTTTAAAACAAAATATTTATATTTTCCGTTTCTTGTTAAATGTTTACAATTGTGTTACATAATTGGTTTTACATGTAGAACATTTTAAATGAGTTACTGTTGTTATAACAGATTAGATTACAGAAATTAAGTATTGTATTAAGTACTGTGTATTTGAAATCAGGATAATAAAACATAACATTACGAAAATAATTAAAGAATTAAAGAAAGATTCTAAGTGATTACTTCGAATCTCATTTTAATATCAAGCGTATTTCTAGATAAAAAACTGTAGA
>NW_019398887.1:0-2963 GCF_000591075.1 Eurytemora carolleeae
TAATTAATTAATAATTAAAATTAATTTCAGGAACAGGAGTTTATTCGCAAGGAGCTAGGTAGGTCTTAATGTGACTGTCATTGTAATTCATAATTAATAAAGGGATACCTTTTAAACATTTATCTGATCAATAATGTAGAATACATCTCGTTTATCTAGCTTTAAACGTGATAAAATCTTATGTTCTCCTCCACATTTTTACTCAAGTAAAAATATAAAGCGAAACCATAAAAGAAAAAAATCAACTTTCAAAAAGAAGATGATTAATTTCTCATTCATTCTTCATCATACAAACGGTTCCAGGGAACCCGCATTATAAATCAGACATACCACTCTATTAATATAAATCAGACATACCACTCTATTAATATAATAGAGAGTTATTTGAAATTAGGTCTACAATCTCTTTAAGTACAGTGAAGCCCTTAATAACGAATACATCGAAAGAATTCATCAAATGTCGTATTCTTCACTTTCTGATTATAGAATGTGCAGGTATTTAGTTTTTTAATTAAATGATTATATGGAACTCTTTAAAACTGTTCCCGCATATTCATGGCTATTTATTTATTTTCGCAAATACTGATTAATTAATTAATTAATAATTAAAATTAATTTCAGGAACAGGAGTTTATTCGCAAGGAGCTAGGTAGGTCTGAAAGGGACTGTCATACTAATTTATAATCCTTTAATCCTTTATCTGATCAATAATGTTTATCTCTTTTATCTAGCTTTAAACGTGATAAAATCTTACGTTCTCTTTCACAAAAATATAAAGCGAAACCATAAAAGAAAATAATCAACTTTCAAAAAGAAGATGATTAATTTCTCATTCATTCTTTATCATACAAACGTTTCCAGGGAACCCGCATTATAAATCAGACATACCACTCTATTACTTAAGAGTTACTTGAAATTAGGTCTACAATCTCTTTAAATAGATAATTCATTGTTTCAATAAAAGAGTGCCATCGAAAATTCTCAACTTTATTCCTAACTTTTTTCAGAACTTTGTCGTGGAACTTTACCATATACTAATAGAAATAAGATTCTTAGAACTTTCATGCTGCTTTAAATATGCCAACAATGGGGAAAGGCGATCATTATCTTAAATTTTTAAAGGCGTATGTTATACTCATATAATAAACTTGTTCATTTAAAAGCTTAGACTCGACTTAAAATCAGCTAACTGCAGATTGTCTCGTGCAATCGCGGGCTCTATAATATTTTTTTTTACAAATATACAACTTACAATTATACCTATAGTAAAAAAATAATGATGTTTTAAGTTTATTTTATTTTCTTTAAAACTTTTAAAACTATTTTTTCTAATTCTGAAAATATGTTATTTCTAAACTTAAAAATAAATCAAAAACTATTTTCAGTCGACTTGAAAACTGCATTGATGAGAATCGAAGTTGGACATCTTCGTATAGGAATAAATTGTTTAAAAAAATATAAAAATCAATGCTTTACTTATTTACTCTTTCTTTTTTCCAAAAGTAAAATTATTTTCATAAAATGTTTTAAATAACTATTGTGTACTTTATCATTCTTCCTCACTTCATCGTGAATTTCATCGTGCTATAAAGTAATCATCGTGCTATAAAGTAATCATCGTGCTGTAAAGTTAAATTATCTAAATATTATAGCATTGTGCTATAAAGTAATCATCGTGCTGTAAAGTTAAATTATCTAAATATTATAGCACCGTGCTATAAAGTAATCATCGTGCTGTAAAGTTAAATTATCTAAATATTATAGCACCGTGCTATAAAGTAATCATTATGCTGTAAAGTTAAATTATCTAAATATTTTAGCACCGTGCTATAAAGCAATCATCGTGCTGTAAAGTTAAATTATCTAATTATTATAGCACCGTGCTATAAAGTNCCCCCCCTCCACCTAATAATCCATGGGAAAAAAATAAATGTGAATAAATTTTTATAAAACTATATATCATTCTTACTCAATTCATCGTAAATTTCATAATGAACGTGCTATAAAGTAATCATCGTGCTATAAAGTTAAATTAGCTGTACATTATAGCACGTGTGTTTTGATTGATTCCCAGATTTTCTCCTAAAAAATTATGAAATTTCCAAAATATTTTTTTTAATTAAAATGAAAATAAAATTGAAATCAACTTTAAGTTTTGTCTTCTGATTTTTTTCAAAGCTTATTTGATCTAAAAATAGCCATTAAAATAAGACAAGTACACCACTATTACTTTGGCATGACGTGCTGTAAAGTTTTTGACATAAAATTTCTTTGTATCTCGAAGGTTCTCGCCTTTTTAGATTATATTTCGTCCCTCGCTAAAGCTAGGGACAAATTAAATCTAAAAAGGCTTGAACCTTCGAGATATAGAGAAAATTTAATATTTAGTATATAACTCTGTTCCTTGGTTCGCAGTGCTATAAATACTAACAATCCACCACCAGTTATATTTAATTTAATGTAAACGATAAATATGTAACTTTCCTTTTACTTTCCTTTGTTTTTCTTTTCTTAGCATTGGGGGAAAATATTTTATATTTTGTCCTGAAACCGTAAAGTTTTTACGTTTTTGTTATATTTCATAAATAAATAATTACATAATAAAGTTTTGCACACAACATTTTTCTTTATCGAGAAGGCTCAACAAGTTTTAGGAGAAAATTTAAGCCCAAAAATTCGTTTAAATTGAAGAAAAAATTTTAGAAATATTTTACATTTTTTGAAGAAAATCCGGAAATCAATGAAATTTTATAATACAGTGCTATAATATACAGCTAATTTTACATTTAGAACGATGATTACTTTATAGCACAGTGCTATAATATACAGCTAATTTTACATTTAGAACGATGATTACTTTATAGCACGGTGCTATAATATACAGCTAATTTTACATTTAGCACGATGATTATTTTATAGTACAGTGCTATAATATACAGCTAATTTTACATTTAGAACGATGA
>NW_019398888.1:0-3002 GCF_000591075.1 Eurytemora carolleeae
GCAATGGGTCTGTTTTTATAGCACTATTAATGTGGTCCATGCTTACTGGACTTTTTTAAAGTCATAATAGGAGCCTGAATGTCGTCTTACTATTTTAGAGTTTTCTGCTTATCACTGTATGTCTAAGCTGTTCATAAAGAATCTTAATGTTCAAAATATAAGAGTAAAACAATTTCATTTTTATACATAGTCAACTGAGACAAAAAAGTGGTCCCAATTTGGAAGTATTCATAGTCCCGGCTCAAAACCAGCCGGGACAATAAAATGGATTTGGATGTGGTCACACCTGGGAAATAAAATAAATAAATTGAATTGAATTGAATTAAATTAAATTTAGGTTCCTAAAGGCTCAGATAAATCCTGGGTGGAGAAACTTTACGACAAGGAACATTTTTTAAAACACATCTTGACAGTTCCGTTAAAATTGGAACAGTTCCCTGAAACCTTAAGCACATCTTAAATCGTAAGCACATCTTGACTGTTCCTCTAAACCTTAAACACATCTTGATTTCCTCTAAACCTTGAACACGTCTTGTCAATCTCTTTAATGTTTAAACCTGATGATTATCCTGACAATTTTAAATAATCCTGAGTCTGAATTTGAGCCGCGTCTTAAATTCGCCGAAAACCGGTTTCTGTTGAGTGCCGGCTTAAATCTTGAAACCTTGAATACAATTTTAAGTGGAACCAATCATATTTGAGCTGCGTCTCAAATTTAAGCTCAAATTTAAGCTCAAATTCTTTAAATTCGGCCTCTGGCCATCTCTTTAAATCTTATAGGCTTAGGATTCTCTTTTATTTTCTCTTTAAACTTTAAAGAAATGCATTTATCAACGTCATTTTCTTTCTTCTTTCCTCAAATATCATACAAGAGTATTTTTATTTTTATCAAAATAAATTGTTTAAAATAAAAATGTATGTAGTGTAAGAAGTACGAACATTTTAGTAAACCTAGGCTCTCCCAGTCAGCTTTCCTGGTCAAACATTTTGCAGATCAGGTAATAAAACAGATTTTTTAGTGAACCTTGGTAGTCCCAAAACCCAGTTGTTCCATTCCTTTAATCCGGATCCGCAAACATTCTAGCCTGAGTTTCAGCATTCCCATTTAAGAACATTTTTTCTCTTGTTTAAGATCAATTCTGGATCCATTTTTTACTAAACGGATTAGGATCCTAATTCATTTCTGACAAGACACCCAGGAACTGGATCCATTTTTTACAGAACGGATTTAGGATCCGTATTCATTTCTGCAAGACACCCAGGAGTGGACCTGGATCAATTTTCTGAAGAATTCNGCATTTTTTGAACCCATGATATTTGTTGGCACTTTGAACCTCTCATGCTATGACTTAGTTTCAGTATTCCCATTTAAGAACATTTTTTTCCCTTGTTTAGGATCAATAATGGATCCATTTTTTACAGCTGGATTTAGGATTTTCTTTTCTGTCAATTTTATTTATTATATTAATTCTTGGAAAAAATGGGCTTTAGAAAATATTAAAATTCATAAATATTTTTTTCCCCTGAAATCTTTACGATGAAAACTATTTGTTTTTAAGATTGTTAAATGATTTTGAATAGTTGATTCGTTATCAAAAGAACAAATTAAAACAAAGGCTGATGTTTTTACAGCAAGTACAAAATTTTAAAATTTGGGACGGTCCCGGGACTTTGGGACTGTCCCCGAAGCCCGAGACTCTCCCGGGACTCGGTAACTGTCCCAGATGCCAGAGTCCCAAATTTTTGAGTTTTAAATTTCTTGAAATAGTTTGACTAAAATTTAAACCCCATGGTGTTAGGACATTGGGTCTTTAGAACAGTTCCTGAGACCCGGGACAGTCCCAAAGCCCCAGGACAGTGCCAGTGCCAAAGACCCAGCGATCCTGGGACTGTCCGAGGCAAGGATGTAATGCAAGGAAAGTTATTTCAGAAGTGTACGCATCTTTTGTACTGCAGTGTACTGTCTCTGGGCGGTAATGTAAACACAAGACGGATGTTACAGCCTGTCGTGGGATCCATCTTTCACATAAAAAAATCAATGAAATATTCTGGTCATAGGAAACTATTATGTGAATTATCAAAATTATCAAAATTTAATGCTTTTAACCTCCTCGGATACTAAACGAACACTGATGCATCTATTCTTGTTTACAAATTCCGCCCAAAGAGAACTGGTTTCAATATGTACGCAGAGTATACAAGACCGCAATTAACTTTCCTTGCATTACGCCCTTGGTCCAAGGTCTCTGAGATTGTATTTTACCTTTTCTCAAACTATAAAAAGCTAGTAAAAGAAAAATGAAACTTCATCTATGAGTGATTATTTAGAAAAATAATATCCAGCTAAGTTATGTAGATATACAAGATATTTTAATAGTGTTATTTCAGTCTAAACAAGGGATCGCAGACTAAACATTTATTTATTTACATATTAAGATATGTTGTTAAACAAAATAACTTATAGAGTAATGTTAATCCTTAACCAAACTTAATCGTCCCCTTTCAATGTACAGGTGATCCTTGGCTCCACCTTGGTGTTTTCACTTCATATCTTGTGTCAATGTACAATAAAAGAACCCCATTGAAGAAGAAGTATTGCAAGCGTATGAACCTCTTTTAGCAGAAGCTTGATATTTTCCTTAATAGTCTTAACTTTGACCTGGGCGAAAGTTAAGTGTAGATCCTCTTGTCCGTCATTATTTGAATTTAATGTTTTCTGTCTGTTCAACTTAAGGTTTCCATGTGAACTAAGTTTTGTTTGATTTGCCGATTTTCTTTCAGTTTTTTCTTTTTGGGACTGTCCCAATGACCCTGAGTCCCAACACCATGGGGGTTACAATCTCAGACACCCAGAAGCCTAGGAAAGTCCTGAGACGTTGGGACTGGCCCAAAGGTCCAGAGTCTCAACACCATGGGGGTTATTTCTCAATCTTAGAGAACCATAAAGCGACAGTCCGTTGACTGTGGGACTGTCCCAGAAGCCCGGGACAGACCCGGAACGT
>NW_019398889.1:0-2955 GCF_000591075.1 Eurytemora carolleeae
TTAATAATTTGATTTAAAATATTATCTTTTCTAAAAATAAATTGGATTTAATGCAGCAAGTTCTTGTTGGTAGTTCTGAATAAAACGAAAAAGGAGTAGAGTACAGAAGTTTCAAATTTTAAATATCACACTTTGAAACATAAAAAATATAAATATGTGTGCAACTAAAAAAGTTCATATCATTATCTATGGTTTGATGAAAAATCGATCAAAAACTATCTATTTGATACTGGTGTGAATGATAGAAAAAGAATAATGAAATTTATAGTATAAGAATATTTGAAAAAAAATGTCACTTTATGAGACTTAATGTCGATTAAAAGTTACCAAAGACATTTTTTATTTAAAAACTGATTTTGGGTTTTGTAAGGAATGTATTACACTTGACTAAAATAATAGAGAAATAAATAAATTTTCAGAAATCCAGGTTAGAAAATTGTTAATAGTAAGATCTAATATTCGTATTCCCATATCTTTGAAACCATCACTATAGGGATTTGAGAATAAGAGTTTGTGGCAATTATTCAGTGCCATTTTAGATGGTTTCAAAATCAAAATCATAAATGGGTTATACATCTACCAAGATCTATAAATGAATATGGAAACTATTAGAATAGATATTTTTACAGTTTATAAACACAAACAAAGCTTTTGTACAGGACGAAAAATATATGAATTAATTAAAACCTTGATTGAAATTTAAATATGTACTAGCTAAACCCTTGGCGTTGCCCGTGAAAAAATTTTTGAAAAAAAATATTTTTTTAAATATTTGAAAAAATATATTTTTGATTTTTTTAGTGGAAAATTTTTTTTGAAAAAAACAAATTTTAGATTTTTTTTTAGACTATAACACATCCCGGCCACGCATAAGTGTCCACACAAAATTTCGTCCCACTCGGTCCAGCCGTTTGGCCGGCAGCATATATATACGAATGTCTTGTTTTATTATATAGATAACTAGCTGAATGGCCGGCAATGCCTGTGGAAAAAAAATTTTATCCTATAACACCCCACGGCCACCCATGAGTGTCCACACAAAATTAAGGCCCAATTGGTAGCTTACAAGATTATGCCCAGGTTTAGACATTGATAGCTAAGTGAAACTTTACTGTACCTGGATAGATATGGGTTCTAGAAACCGTTATGGAGTAGGGTATTTACTTCAAAAGTGGTAGCAGCAGCGAAAATCAAGGAACCCTAGTTAAATGCTACAGACTCCAGTCCAAGGAACAAGAATACAAGCGATTATCTGTTTTAAATAGCAATAGGAGGAAAACTGTGTTAAGAGTAACAATGAAGCAACAAGTTGTGGACAGTGAAAACAGAATGTAAGTCATGTAAGTGCACAGTTTTGATAAAGAGCCAGATATCGGAGGAACAAACATGAAGGAAATCAGAAGAGAAAATGGAAAACTTCAACACAAAGAATTGGAAGTCCTGCTGCAAATAGTGGAAGAAATGGAGTTGCAACATAGCAGTGGCGTAAATAAGGGGTGAATACCCCCCCCCCAAGAATTTAAAAACTTGATTTTAAAATTGAATATCTTTTAAATTTGCACGAAAATGTGCAGATACTTCAGATTTTAAGTCAAAATATTCTAAATGATTCTAAATTCTAAAGTAATAGTCAAGCAAGGTCATTACAATTAGATGTTTTTTTAATAGAAAAAAGGGTATGGACATTGGACAATGAAAAATACAATTTTACTTCTTCATAATATCATTTCCATATTAGACTTATTTAAGATCTTAACATATTACATTGACTACAAGAAAATTTTAGAATTAGAAATTAGAATATAAACAAAGACAATATTTTTTCAAAGTTTTGCAGAGTAGCTTTTCTAAAGATTTTAAAAAGTAAAATCCTTTTCCTCTTTGAGTAAAACTATTATCTTTTATATATCTTATACTTATAAAAATAAATTCAGTTTTTTTACAGATCTTTGTAGTTAATGTAAATTGAATGACAATAATGAAGGATATACAACAAGGTGAAAGCTGAAAGTATTAAATGAAACCTTTATTTAATGGAGTTTGTAAATGCCAGAAATGAGTGGAAAATGCAAATCAAACACCGGTTTTCCGGAACCTTTTCCATAATGGAAATGGAAAAAATTTCCGGATCATTTCCGTACGTAAACCGTAACCCGGAATTCCGGTGGAAAGGGTTTCAAGGGACTCATGTTATAATAAATGAAAACCCTTCTACAGCTTTTTCTGAATTTTCTAACATTTCAAATAATATTTATGAAGAAAACTTTCCATTATTAAATATAAGCCAAATATAATTCTGTTTATCGCATAACAATAAAAAAGGCCAAGACTAGTTATTTTTCTTCAAAATTTACAGAATACTCAAAAGACATAAAAAAGACTTGGTCTTTACTAAACTCTATTATTTCTTCTAAGAAAAAAAGTCATTCAGTTCCTGAAATTTTTACTGATGATAAAAAAAGTAATGTGGAAACTGCTGAGATAGCAAAGGGTTTTAATGATTTTTTTTGTGAACCTTGGACCCAGATTGTCTAGTTATATTCCAGATTCCAATAACAATTTTGAAATGTATCTAAAGGAGCCATCCAAGGAAAACTTTGCATTTGAAAATATTACACCAGAAATTATTCTTGAAACAGTGAGTAAACTTAAGCCTAAAAACAGTTCAGGTTATATTTCTACCAAGCTACTGAAGGAAATAGTTGATAGTATTTTTTTTCCTACAGCTCATTTTTTTTAACCTTTCTTTTAAAACAGAATATCTCTTCAAATAAATAAGTAGCATGATTAGCTTAATAAAGTGATATATAACTGTGCCTTTAATGCATAACATGATTGTCTTAATCATGTGATATAGATAATGACGTGGGAATTGTAATTATGTCTATTAACTTTAACTTGTACCATATAAACCTCAATTACGTTAGTTGATATAGAGAGACTCCTTACTGTTTA
>NW_019398890.1:0-2937 GCF_000591075.1 Eurytemora carolleeae
TGATGAATATTCTTCCAAACACTGCAACTAATTTGTTCCCAGGGCACAGGTGGCTGATCATTGCGGATTTTTCATATTGGTGGATTTGTTATTTTATAAGCTGTTGAAAAAGTCTCATTTTATAATAGACAACCTTTAGGGTATAAATAAAGAAAGCTTAAAGGAAGCCTTTGATTTGATAGAGTTCGTTAATCCCAGAAATGATTGGGAAATTTAAACCAAACCCAGCTAAAACCCATAATTTGATATACATCATGAATGGTGTTGTACATGGTCTAGGGGGTGGTAAAAATTTCTCGGGGGTTTTTAAAAATATCGGCGCGCTACGCGTGCAAGACGTTAAAATTTACCCCCCCCCCCATGAAAATCCTTATATACGCCCCTGTATATAAGGGGCGTATATAAGGATTAGATCTAGAAGTAGATCTATGCATATCTAATTATCAACCAGCTTCAGCAACAGTCAGTAAACACGGACAAAATATTTTGATGACGATGCAATAGAAAAAACTCGGAAAAAACAAAACAAAATGTATATAAGAATCGGACGTATGTAGGGTAACTTGAAATTACCTCGCCAGTCCTTTTAAAGGGAGTGTTTATGGTGCATATTTGCTCTGCAAATTCAGTCTTTAACAGATTGTTCATTTTGGAGAGATGATTTTGTGAATCGATTTTTTAAAATTATTAAATAACGACGACGAAAAATAAAGTAAAAATAAAGTAAAAATTCTGCAGTAAACAACTAATTGCTTAAAAAACATCTAACAATTAACTATTTTCATCGAAAATAAGTAATCTTATTTAGTTATTGGTTTCAATAATGTCCCATTTTCTGTCGATTTCCTGGAGTTTTTATTGAAAAGACGACATTTGAAGAAATCTGCGAACAAATTCATAAAGAATAAGAAATGCCATATAACGACGAAAAAGAAATAATTGATTCTAACATTGATTCAATGAGAAAATTTCAATTGAGAAATATGTTCCTTAACATCCAATTATTTTACTGTAGAATTTTTGTCGTCGTTATTTTAAGAAAATAGATTCTCAAAACATAACCACCCAAATGTATAATTTTGAATTTTGATCGTCGACTTTGCGCTCAGACTTAGTAATTATACATCAATAAAACGTTTTAAATGTCTCAAAAATTCTTCGCAATTCTACATTCTCAGTTCAACTATGATACCTTGTCAGTCACTCCCTTTAACAAACACTTTTCACATTGCATTTTACTAATGTATCTGTAATTTTTATTTCTATGACTTGGTTTAAAGATATCTCGACATAACTAGGCTAACATAGTGCACTTGCATACTACTAACCTTTATATTTAGATCAGGAATATAATCAGGAAGTCACAGAAAACAAAATGTACTGCAGTTTCCGGGAGGAATGTAAATACAAACGCAACACACGCAATGCTGCTCAGGCTAAATGCTAAGCTTAGTTTACAATCAGGGTGTCCCACATCATATTAGATTAGTTTATAGCATTAAATTGTGATTTTCGGGACTAATCAGAAATTTAAAAATAATGAATTATTCAAAAAAAAATTGTTTGAGGATAATATATAAAAACCTGCATGCAGAAAATAATAGGTTTTCGAGTATTTTGTACGCATTTTGGCGTTAAAGCTTGGAGATAATCCAATATGATGTGGGACGCTCTGTACCTCCTAGAAAATGCAGTACACAAAAATTTTTTAAAGTTTATTTTATATTTTTTGACTCAAGCTGCACCACTAGACACTAGTCCGAACTAAAAATCATTCTTTCTTCTACTTTACATAATTTGAAAACTCTTGAACGCGACCGAGCAACACCTAACTGATAAACTGTAAACAAACCAGAATATAATACTGGATTCTCCACCTTCACAGCCGCACACTCGCAAACAAACAAACACATAAAACAAACACATCATGACATAACAACTGCAGTTTAACAACAACAAAAATTTAGGGCTGCACAACAACACTAAAAAGAACAACATTCTACACTTTCAATAAATAAATATGAAAACAACATTATGCATAAACACTTTACAACAACACAAACACAAACAACCGTGCCACGTGGATTTAACGGTTCTGTCAATATTCCAGAGAGCTGTGACTTTCGATCTCAATTTAACCCATTAAATATAATTTGTTAGCCTTTTTTATTTAATACTTTTTTGTTTGCATATGCATTTTGAATAAAAATGTATAACAGAAACAAATCCGTAAAGTAAATGATTATTGAATTAAAGACCAAAATATGTTTGATTTCAAATATAAGAAACCGAATGCTCTGATTAGTCCGGTGTGGTGCATTAACAAGCAAAATCACAGAGAAATAAACAACAAAAAACATAAAACCAAAAGAGAGTTCAACAACGCAATCGAACAATAAATACGCTAACAATATTCTACGCAAAACAACCCAAAAAACCATATTATATTGCAAGTTAGCAAAATACAATTCTAATGCGAAACTAACATAACACATTTAATACAAAAACTTAAAACATCATAAAAAATACACAATTACATCTGATTGACATCTTCATATTTAAACTAGCTTGGGAACCCAGTGCTGCCCAGGTTACTAAAAGTTACTTAAATGATTTTACCGGGAAACTAAATTTTCGCTCTTAAAGTCGACCTTGTCAACTTAGAATCTGAAACCAGGCTAAGAACATTCCCGTGGGTCTCCCAAATTCCCCAATCTAAATATGAGGCAAATCAGTCCAGGGGTTCCTGAGTTATGATCGGACAAACAAACAGACAGAGATTAAAACTTTATATATATGGACACCTACAAAATATACATATTAACTGCAATACAAACAAAGCATACTTGTATAAAAAAAACTTTATTGCAAAATAACTGTACAGTGCACAGTGTACAGCAACTCTGACAACAAGCCACGTTGAAACTTAAATTTGAT
>NW_019398891.1:0-2937 GCF_000591075.1 Eurytemora carolleeae
TTTGCTTATGTACAATGGTAGCCGATAAAAAATAGAGCAATGTCGTCTTTACTTTTACCGGTTAATTATGAATAAATATTAGTTTTTGCTTATGTTCAATGGCAGCCGATAAACAACAAAGAGTGATGTCGTCTTTACTATTACCGGTTAATTATGAATAAATATTAGTTTTTGCTTATGTACAATGGTAGCCGATAAACAACATAGAGCGATGTCGTCTTTACTAATACCTGTTAATTATGAATAAATATTAGTGTCTCCGAAATTATTGAAAAGAATCATCATTGATCAGTTATAAACACATTAATTGTGTTTTATATTTTTCTCGCAAAAAATAATTTTCCGAACTATACCGGGAAAAATGAAGTGTGCTCTTGCACCAATTGTCATGTTTCCTTTCATGCAAAGTTTTTAAAAATTACAGATGTAAAAGAAAAAGTCATTCTTCATCACAAGTTTAAAAGGGTACCGTTGTGAATCGGACATGCCACTCTGAAGAGGGGGGAATGGGTAATGGAAAGCATAAATTTTCTTCAGAAACCAAAAGTCTTTCCTCTTAAAAATAATATATCCTGTTTCTATCTTTTTTTATTTTTCTTTCTTCCTTATTGAAATCTCTTGAAAAGAAAAGATAGCATTGACATCTGATACCGTATAGTGGATATTTAGCTTTTGCAACATTTGTCATATTTTTCTTTTTCTACTTTACTCTGGGTAAGATAGGAATATAGAAACAGCGGTCATAACTTTTCTGTAATAAAAACGCTAATCTTCAACGCTTGATCTCGATATCCACATGTGACAGCTTTTAAATTTCAGAGCAGTGTGCTTGAAACTTTAATGTTGGTTATCCTTTCGATGGATTTCGACCAAAGGATATCCAAGAGGAATTATTTAATCCTTTGAATGCATTTAATAAGATTTAAAATCATTTACTTTCAAATCGTAAAACATGATTTACGACATAAATAATAAAAATAGAAAATACTACAAATCACATCAAAGTTTATTTTAAAGCTCAGTAAACTGAAAGTGGGTGCACAAGTATGCTTTCTTTAAATATTTCTCATTCCTTTAGTTTTGTTGACACGTCTTATTTTACGTTGATGGATTAAGTTTTAAATGACTTGTAAAATTCAGGTTTTCCTTTGAAGTTTACATTGAGAATTTTCAGAATTTTAAAACAAAACATCAAAAATTTACCAACATAGAAAAAAAATATTTAGATAAAACGCTATACCTCATAAAACGCTGGACTCATCATAAAACGCTAGTAAAGAAAAAACGCTACTCTATCAAANTTCCCAAAAATTAGCTAATAAAATATTCTAGAATATACAGTGGGACCCAAAAGTGTTTTCAATCTAAAAAAAACAGTACTACAATACTCAAAAATAAAAATGTTGGAAATATTGAATCCAACATTTTTTAGTTTAACATAAGTGGAAAAAGAAAGCAGTACTTAATTTATTTTGTCTTTTTCCTTTAATTTACTGAACCAACAGTTTTAACAGATTTAAAAAAGGACGTTTTTTTGTAAAGCTTCTTGATTATGAATAAGGAAAATTTTCAAGCACTCTAAACTTAGAACATCTGAATTCTGAACAGTCTGTAACTTTTGAGTATGTTACAAACATCTTTGGTTCGTCAGATTTAACTAATTTTTTTAAACTCTGTAGTCAAAAAAGTCACACAAAGATAAGCAAACACTTGAAATCTTAAAAATAAAACTTTTGCCTCTTTAACAATTTCAGGCATAGAAGTATATTAGGAGTAGTACAATTTGGGTCACACTGTACGCTCTAGTATGCCGAGTCCATAAGTGCCTGATCCAATCAAGGTTCAGTCGAACCAATAGAAATTGCATGAAGGTAACATCTGTCTTTCTATCTATCTCATTATCCAATTAGAGATAAATCCTTATATCGGCGCTAGACATTAAATGGAAATATCTACTTATACTGAAACTATAGTGTGTATAATACACTGACAGTCCGTCCTTGCACTGTATCATGTTAGCTAAGCAGAGGAAGGTTGATGCAAACAATAATATTTTCATGAACTATCCCTTTTTTGGCGCCTTTTGCAGGAATTTTGAAATAAAGGTTTGTCTGGGTTTATTTGTAAATATGTTTCTAAAAACACACTCAACGGACCGATATTATATATGGGGGATATTCTAAATACAAATATCGAATTCTCATGTATCTATTTATCTATTCATATATCTATTTATCTATCTATTCATATATCTATTCATATATTTATCTATATATCTATTTATCTATCTATCTATTCCTAATTCTATCTATCTATTTATCTATCTATCTATCTAGTCATAATTCTTTCTTTTCATGTATCTATCTATCTATTTATCTATCTACCTATCTATCTAAAAAACGGTATATGAGAAAGAATATTCAATTTAATATTTTTGGAACATTGAAAAATAAATCTGCGAAATCAAATATTTACCAAAAAATGTTTGTCCTTCTAATTCAATTATTAATAAATAAAAACAATTTGGTAACATCAAAGATTTTAATCACTATCCAATTAAGATTCACAAACATATTATTTTTCAGTTAAAATTTGGTTGCCAGGATTTTTTTTCAATGTTAGAAGAATAATTTTTTTTATTTTAACATTTTAATGTTTTTATATTTAAAATCCGAAGCAGACAAACGCTTAAAAAATTTTGTGCAAACCAAAACTAATCTTGTTTTTTTACTCACTCTGCATGTAAATATCTATCTATCTATTGCGAGGGATTTATATATTTGATTATATAATCTGTTAATGAATTTTCCAGATATAATCCGAGTATCTTAAAAGCAAAGTCTGTCTAGATTTTACACGAGAAATTGTTGGATCCTATCCTATCCTATCCTATCCTATCCTATCCTATCCTATCCTATCCTATCCTATCCTATCCTA